>NC_063279.1:1818181-2121212 GCF_910591885.1 Bombus terrestris | reverse complement strand
CGCGATTGTGTGCAATTTTTTGTACATATAACGTATATGTATATAGATTATATAGTGTGTAATTAAAAATTATAATTCTGAATGTTCTATAAGTGGTGCGCGTATGTGGCACCATTTGGTGCGTATGTATATCGCCCACTCTTAATAGCGTTACATAATATCGGAACAAGCGTTGTAACCTATAGATTTTCTACTTCTTACAATTAGAGTAACCGAATACGATACGATTATACACATCGGCTGTGTGATGTCGGTCAATTTCATCGACATTTATCATCTGTCTATACTATTTTAGACGTATGTATTTCCAGAATGGCAACGATTCGCTAATATACGTTGCTCATCTTCCCAGAACGAGTACTACTCGTTTCATCGATTATATAACCGTATACAGACTGGATTTGTTTGTACGTTTAACACGAACGCGAACGAACGGTGGTATTTCTTTTATTTGATCAAACGTGGTTTTATTATTGAACGTAATCGATCGATAAGACCGCGAGATCATGTAAGGCAGCTTACGAGCCTGACAATCTTAGATTTATAAGATTTTCTTAGACTTGTAAATACTTATAGACACGAATGTACGTAACGAAACTGTAGACCGGCGATAAAGCGATATTTATTTTAAATCCGTAACAATCGTGATACTATTATTTATTGAATATGCGAGATACCTGGAATTGAAACAAGTATGTATTATCTACGAGTACATGGTATCGAATTTGTAAATAAATCTTATATATTGCTAAATTAAAAACCAATTCAACTTGTTAATTAATAGGTATTCTCAATCTTCTCCCGCACAAACTTAAACGATGTATGCATATACAGACAGTGTGAGGTTGACTCACGAAACCGCCTCTCATACGACGAGGCAAGTAAGCGAAGTAAGGTGAGCCGTAGTTAAATACGTTTAGAAGTGTTTTTGACGTGTGTTCGATCCAAACAAAACGAATAAATTAAATAATTGACGATCATTGACTCGCCCCGAACCGGTACATACCTTTGGAATCGCCAAATTTTTTCTCCAAAAAGAATGTAGATGGCGCGCGCAGTCTTACGTATCCATTCGCCTTCCATTTTCAAACTCGTTGTTGCACATTTCACTTTGATTTTTCGATCGATCCAAGGAATATGAACGTAATACGAACTGAAACAGCTTTAAATGCACCAAGAAGACAACACGAAGCACGATTCTTACAAGAATTCAATCACCCGTTAACGAAAAGTCGTACGTAACGATTTTGTTCCGAATACGTATAACTAGAGAGAAACTTCCTCTCCGATATAACCAATCATATTTTCGCACAATTTTTTTATCAATCCTTTCCTCTTTTTCATTTTTCTTCCATTTTTCTTTCCGATATGTACGTATATCCTCGCAGATAGGAAATTTGACATGAAAACAAAGCGAAGGAAAATCAATTGGAAATCAACAGCTACCACTTCGAACTGCTATTCCAAAAGTCCGAAACTTCGTAATGCTGCAGTGTCGTCTTCTTTATTAACCAGTACATCGCGTTATTGCGTTTCCAGGTAAGCCTCGAATGAAACGGTTTGAACGGTTCGTGATCAAATGATCACATACGCTGTTCCTTATCGATAATGCTATGTTCGGCCATTGTTACAATTAGATCTGCAACAAAAACCACCACGGGTCCTAGTTCGAGCTTGCTCGAGTCTGCTTCTGGTGGTACAATTCTCGGTTAGTTCTTCTTTCGCTTCTTTTTCTCTTTATTCGCTTTTCGGATAATTATACACAGAAATAATTAACTAAGTATAATTTGATTCGATCGAGCAGCCATAACAACCGGCCGAGGTGATGCGAGATCGGAAGTGGGGATGGCCGCGTTGAATATCCGATGTCCACATTTGATTCTTTGTCAGATCAGCGATGCCCAGACTTATATTAACGCGTTAAGCAAATTGTATATATTCGATCCGATGGAAGTAAGTGCTTTTGAATACATACATATTTCCATCTATCACCGTATCAGATTTAAAAAAGTTTCAGAGCTAAAACTAATTGAATTGATTCTTTGAATGAAATACTATGTGTAATCGACTCTGTTCGAGGGGCGATCCAACGATGATCGCGGTTTGAACATTGTAGGTTTTGATGCCAGACACGATATGCGAACGTACCACGGGAAAAAGTGCCCTTTACAATTCGATAATGGAAAAATTTCCTGAAGTAGAGCTAACGGCAATATCTCGTGTGCACTTTAATGACACAGTCGGACTGGAACGAATCAAATCACTTTGCAACCCTGAATACTCGTCGGTGGAATTATTCGTTAAACAAAAGTAAACGTTACTTTCAGTCGATAATAATGTGATTATGCATAATATACGTACATGTATCATCTTCCATTCTTTTTTACGCATCTAATAATGTATAATAAAAAAGCGTAATAACGACAATATAAATTTGATACGTGGTCTTAATGTTTTCAAAGTCGAATATACATTGATGCATGATTACAGATATTACGCATTAGCCGCGGCTGCAGCATTAGTGAAATACGTCGAATACACTCAACGTATTATTTACACTCCAAAATCGATGAAGATCGAATTTCAAGGATCACCGAACGCTACTATGATAGGTAATGGTGATTGTATCGATAGAAAGAACTAGTTGTTGAAGATATAATAGAAAATATTATTGACTCCATACTCGTAGATTTGGAAAGCGCACAAAGCTTAGAGTTAGTCCAGTCGCAATGTGGCCGACGAAATATCAGTTTATTAGGTAGCTTGGATCGTTGTTTAACGCCAATGGGTAGGAAACTTTTACGCTCGAACATACTTCAACCTCCTTGCGAAGAACGCGTGATTCTAGAACGACAAGCCGCCGTTACCGAGCTGGTATCCAACTCTTCGTTACGTGCGTTAATCCAGGTTCAAATTTTATCATTTCTTTCTGATATTCGATTTTATCATATCGTCCTGTTATTCAGCTTCAGTTTATTTTTTCATTTTGAAACTTGTAGCCCATCATACGACGACTTTATGGCGCTGATAGACTTCTGGCTTTATCGACGATGCCAGTTATGCACGAAAACAGCGTGCAAAATGCAGAACACAATTTAAATTACGTTTTGTTATTGAAAAATTTATTAGACGTTATACCCGAACTTGGGAAGATATTATTAGCTGGTGAGAGTGACCTCTTGCGCAGAATTCAAAAGGTTCGTGCAAATTTCCCACCGTGTCTTATCGTCGTACGTACGCGTATCCTTGTTATCCTCTCTATTTTGTTATTACCCTTTAGAAACTGGAAAGAGACCAATTTCGGTTAATGCGAGAAAAGATTGTCGAAACCATACATCCAGATGCGAGATCGGTAACCGGATACACATCTTCGAATATGCAACGTTGCTTTGCTATCAAAGCAGGAATTAGCGATCTGTTGGATGTTGCTCGACAAACCTATTGCGAATTAATCGATGATATGAAAAGTTAGTAAATAAGATTATGTTCGCGTCCTAAAAAAAAAAAGAAAAAAAGTAAGAGACCTTTATACGTAAAATGACCCATTCGTGTTCCTTTTCTTCCGGTAGCTATGGTGGAAAATTTGGCATCCAAACATAAATTAACTTTGTCTCTAAGCTGTAACGCTTCTCTGGGCTATCATATTCAAGCGATATTGCCGCGAAGTTTAAATACTGAAAACTTTAATCCACCATCCGAATTCATAGAGGTAAATATATATTTTCAAGCAGTTTTGAACGATAACATATAATATAATGAGAATATAATCGGATGATGATGTAACACTTAGGTACGGAAGAATAAACGAACGTATACGATGACTACCAATGCGCTTGTAACATTGAGTCAACAATGTACAATTGCATGCGAGGAATTGCACTTAATGAGTAACGTGTAGGTATCGAACGATCGAAAAAGAATTTTTACACTAGTTAATCTGCGATGAATTTTCAATGCGTTGTATATGCGTAATGAAATGCATTATTTTTCCATAAACAGACTTCTCGGTAACTTGCTACAAAATATTCGAGAATACATTGGCAGTATGTTCCAATTGAATGCAGATGTCGCAGAGCTGGACCTGATAACGTCCCTTGCTCAAGTCAGTTCTCTTCAGACATATACGAGACCACTGTTTGGATCCAAATTGGAATTAGTTGAATCAAGACATCCAATAATGGATGTTTTTAGTCTGGATGGTCCCATACCTAACGATGTTGTAATATCTTTTACTTCGATATACATACACATGTACCGAGTACTAGAAATGTCTACCTTATGATTACTTTTCTTATTCCCTTTCGTGTTACAGAATGCATCGATACCTCGGAATCTATATATAATTTCTGGACCTAATATGAGTGGCAAGTCGACTTATCTTAAACAAATTGTTTTGTTGCATATAATGGCACAAATTGGTTGTTTTGTACCAGCCAAGAAAGCGATGTTTCGCATTACAGACCTTATATTCTGTAAGATAGCCATCCGCGATGATATCGAGTGCAACGCTTCCACGTTTGCTCTCGAAGTAAATAGTACTACTTCAATGTCAAATGCTTGTATATATTTTTTCTAATTGCACTAAACTATCAATTTTTTATCATGAAGATGAAAGAAGCTCAGTATATTTTACGTTGTGTTACGGCAAGATCGCTCATCATTTTGGACGAGTTGTGTAAGGGTACTGCTATCGAAGAAGGCGCTTCAATCGCTTGGGCCATATGCGAAAAACTTCTGAATACAACTGCTTTTATTTTTGCTGCAACTCATTTTTCTTATCTAACGAAATTAGCAGATCTATACTATAATGTGACAAAGTATGATTCTTTTCCATGTAGATTTAGTGTCGATAAATCTCTCTCTGTCTCTCTTTCTCATATTTTACTTACCTACTCTAGAAATATGTAATTATCTTTCTTCTACTATTTCATAAAATAGCATCTTAAATTATCATATTTCAGTCTACATTTTGAAACGACAAACGTTCGAGGACCGGAAACTGATAATTGCTCCCATCGATTAACGTATACTCATCGACTAAAATCCGGTTTGGCGGCATATTCTGACGATTATGGCATCTTTTTAGCTGAATTATCTGGTTTGCCAAAGGCAGTTACGGAAAAGGCACGAAGATATGGTTCTGAACGAGTGGTATTTATCGTCTGTTAATTCCTATCGTATTATTCCTATTACTATTACTTTCTCTCTCCCTCTCCTCTCTATTACTATTGTTCCTATTGTGCAAACGTATGATTATTTCTGGTAGGTTACGGATCAAGTCACGGCGAAATCGAATGTATGGGGAAAAACATGTTATAGCATTCTAGTTAGGTTGTACGAGCTTTTAGAGACTGAAAAGTTTCATCAGGAGCAAGTGATCTCGCTTATCCGACGCTTCGTAAATCTTTGGAAACATCAAGATTGCGAAGACACTGTACAAGAAGAGAAGAAAACGACAAATGAAAATGATGTCAACACACAGAGAAGCAATGAAAAGGATATCGACACACAGAAAAGCAATAAAAAGGATATCGACACGCAGAAAAGCAATGAAAATGAATACGTAGACGATATCGTATCCAACAGAACAAATATCATATATTCTGGAAAAAATTGTAACGAAACGGAACGACACGATACCTATGAAAGTGCAATTTGTACAAATACCAGGTCGAAAGAGATTCCTCTTGTCTTATCTAATACCGATATCTCAATGAAGGCAAGTCAGATACAAAGTGAAACTCTTAATTTTGAGAATGATTCGTCCAGCATAAAACATAACCAGTGTTACATGTCATCGAATCACTCGTTCAATTCGATCGATCCTACATCTTCTTATGTAGTGCCAACTGAAAATATTTCGAACAAATCTGACAAAATTTCGTTATCGTCGGATTATGTAAAATTTCATAAACAGTTTCTGGAAGCCTGTGCTTCTACAGGTCCTATTATCGATAAAGCTATTCCATCTCCATCGTTTATGCCATCGAACGAGTTATCATCAGTATCGATGTCAATGATCGAAAAATCAACATCGCAATTGTTCGAATGCTGTCTCTCGGATGATGATTTCGAACTACCCGATGCTTCTTGCATCTCAGTTCTTACAAATTCAAGTCAATTGACGATTAACGGAACTTAAGTGGCTAGGTCCAAAGTTATCATTTATCTTATTTTCCTCGATACACGTTAGAAGTACATTCATAATATTATAGTAAGCAATATTATTCATTTCGTTTTACTTTATGTATACTCCCTTATTTTCTTCTAGTTTTTTTTTAGAAATAGCGCTATCAAACGTATTAGTCTAATGTCAGCTCAGATATGTCTATAGACTAAATGATTAAAAGCACTAGGATTCGCACATTTGTCTCATTTTTTCCTTTATTCTTCTCCCATTTTCTCACTCTTTATATTCGCAAAATTTGCTTTTACATTTGAAGCATAGCTATCCGCTTTTTCTTTTTACCCTCAGATTTATCTCCCTTTTCTTACTCTCTTTTAAGCTTCTTTATTTATTTACGTCCATTTTTCCACCCTGTCACGCTACCTTTTCCTCTTTTCACCTTCTCCCTTCGCTACTCAAACCTTCCATATCCTTTCGTAGCATTCTTTTTTCTTTTCTTCTTCTCGATTCCTTTTCCCACCTGTTATTCTTTATTTATTCCTCTTACAAATGAATATTAAATAGTAGTGTCACAGTACCGGTGTATACGTATTACTTGAGATGTATGTAACTTGAGATGAATTATGCGATAGATACATGAATATAGAAACATGGAACATAATCCTCAAACCTTTACAAACGCATAATTATACATATGTATACTGAAATAGTATGCAATTTCTTTCGACAGCGGTGTTTCTCCACTTTGAATTTTAAAATCATATTTTATTCTTACTATTATTTAATACACGAATATATTTTAAACGAATACAAACAAGCCAGCATGGTAGTCGATATCATGGTATAGTACTTTCTCATTTGCATCTGCAACGATTCCATAGACACACGCAGGCAAGGATGTGAAAAACGAGATAAATAACGACCATTGACAGCATGTCCATCCAAAAATTAGTTTCATCAAAGTCGTAACGATGTAGCACATCGATGCCTTCGGTGATGCAAGGTAATTCAGGATCAGTTGTTTCACAAGCTGTGGATTTAGAAAAGGAACGGTTCAATGTTACCATCTGACATACATTTTACAGCATAATACTGATCATATCCATATGTATTGACGCGCTATTACGTATATATTATCCTCTATATAAATTAACAAAGTGAAACTTACATATATTATGCACACCGTTCCATTGTAGAATGGAAAGTGCTTCGCTGGAGTGTAGCAACCAAGAAATGTATTTAATCCATTGAATGTATAACGGTAACGATCTGAAATAAGTTAGTAAGTTAACCGACATAATTCCAATTAATTCATTTTTGCACGCAAGCACATGCACGTCGCTCGCATGCACGCAGGAAGGCGTTCTTCCTTTTTCCTCGCTATCTTTTCTTACCACCTAGAGCTAGAATATAAGCCGTAATTAAAAGTACCCTAGTTTGAGAAAAGGACCCATAGTAATCATAAGGATATAGTCGAACGGTATTAAATAAGCCATCGCTAACGGTACGCTCTCAAATGCCGTTGAAAAGAAACATCCTGAAACAAGTTTCCGTTAATACCGCTTAATTCTCCCCTTAGATTCTCTTTTAAAATGTCCAACTTTTAGTTTTATCGTATAGATAAATTGCTTTACCGCACGCAGTCGATACGTTTATAGTAAGTAGGAGCACAAGTAACGTGAACCCAAAAGTTTCCACGTTATCTCGCAATCCGGCTAACCAATATATGATCGTTGCGAATAATAGCGGCTCTATTATTAAACCGGGTATCTGGAATTCATGCGTTTAGTTTTTAATTAATTTCCCTTTAGTATAAGACTGTGCGAGGGAATTGCTAATGATTCTTTACTTGCCAAGGAAAGTATACGCGCAGCGTAGTACAGATAAACCGGATACATGCCAGCTCGGTACTCTCTTCGAAGAAGCGGCAGCTCCTGCGGTATCAGGGCTAATGTAGCGTACATTGGAAAAAATGCGTTCTCAGACACCAAGATGAAAATGACACCTTGCGTAGCTTGAATTCCAAGCTGATCAAAATTTACAGCACCCACGAAGCACAAACCGGCGATTGTTGCCACACTCTGTTCAATTTGTTATCTTAGCTTTAATTATCAACTCATTATGACTGTATACGCTGTGCTATTCGGTACTAAATTCTCCTTTATCCTTTCAAATATTTCGCTATGGTTTTCACCTGTAAAATCACTTACCACTTTCTGAAGTATTCGAATAATTTGTACCGATGGATCTCTCAAAACTTGCAGAAAGTGTCGATAAATCAACCAGTAAAGCCGTGAACAATATCGTGCTTCTTTTCTTCTGTATTAAATAGTCAGAATATACAGACATAGGTGTACAAACAACGACGTTAAACAGCGATCGGTAGATACTTGAAATTTTCTCGAATACTCACGTAATAAATTTGTCGTCAGAAAGTAATTGCGATCTAGACTGAAGTAATAATACAAAGACGTTGTTACTTCGTGTCTTATTGTATTACACGGACTAAAAGGCAAGGAAAAAGGCGATCGCTTACATCCAGAGAATGCGTCGACCGCATCTGCTTTTCTAATATACGATCGATTTCGTTGTATGCTTTACTAGTTGAGAAAACATCGCATATCTCGTCAGCTATTTCTTCACCATTCTCGTTCTTCGAGCCTGTAGCCACAATCGCTATTAGGAAGTCTGCTGGATTGTATTTTCGCGGACACTCGTATCCCTGGCTGAAAAATCAATCAGTTTAATGGAAAAATATCGCTTTACGTTAGAGAAACGTACCTTGCAAAAAATTCCACTGCCTGGTCGATTCCACCTGCAAACGCAACTCGACCCTCGGCAATTAATATTATTCGATCGAACCAACTGAATATAGTGGAACTCGGCTGATGAATGGTGCACAACACTGTTCGTCCTTTAGCTGCGAACGATTTCAGTTGAGATATCAAACAATTTGCCGAATGCGAATCTTGCCCGGTCGTTGGTTCGTCCAGGAACAATATCTTCGGATCTGTCAACAACTAAATAAAATCTGTGAAAATCTGAAATGACGATAATCGACCACGACACAAAGGAAAAGAGAAAAAGCAGCGGAAAGTGTGCAAAACGAGTGAACGTTCGAAGAACAACTAATAACGAAGGAAGTCCGAAAGCTAGGCAAGAAGATAAAATATTATACAAAGGGGATGATTGTATCATACTTCCGTGGCAAAGGACAACCTCTTTTTTTCACCGCCAGATAATACTTTGTCGTCGGTGTCGCTACCAATTCGTACATCGCGCCTGCTGGTCAAACCAACGTCTCTCAATAAACTGTCAATTTTTCTTCGAATGTCTGATACTCGTACACGTCCATCGAGTTTCATTCGAGCCTGAATCAAAGATCGAAAAACGATAGAGAATCACGGGTAAATGGGCGAAAAACGCGCACTGGATCGTATACCTACCATAAACCAAAGATGTTCGATCACCGTCATCGTTGCGACAAATATATCCTCTTGATGCATATAACCACTGTTATGCATCATGTAAGAAGAATCGACGGGCGTTCCATTTGCTCGTATATCACCGTGGATCAAAAGTTCGGCTGCGAAGAATCGGAAACTAAGGTAAAATATCGTATCGATATCGAGGAAAAAGAGGAAAAAGGAAGGACTTACGTCCGGTGCGAAAAGCCAGCGCTGCCATCAATGAACTTTTGCCAGCGCCGCTGAATTGAAACAAAAGTTTGAAACAAGTACGAAAAGTATTTAAGATGTTGAAGCTTGATTATCGAAAATTACGAGGATGAGGAAAATCGTTAACACGCGACAGGGAAAGAAATGTTGATTTATTTAACTCTTTGTTAAAATCGTCGAGAAAAGAAACACTTTGATCCATTCTATCGATTCAAAGTGATACTCAAAGTGTACCACGATAACTAAAGAATATACATTTCCGATGAAAGTCATTAAAAATCGTCGGAAACAATACTGGGTTTTTCAAAGACGATTCAGAGACAATTTCGGAGACGATAAGCTGATAACTGGCTGGAAAAGAAAGAAAGGAAAATAGAAGGAGGAAAAAAATTTCCGATGAAAGTCATTGCAAATCGTCAGAAACAATACTGGGTTTTTCAAAAACGATTCAGAGACAATTTCGGAGACGATAAGCTGATAACTGGCTGGAAAAGAAAGAAAGGAAAATAGAAGGAGGAAAGAATAGAAATTTACGCGTCATACGTATAATTTATATTTCGATGATATTTGTTACAAATTGTTTAATAGAATACTACCTTGCGCCAATTATCGCTGTTAGATCGCCAGGTTTGGCCGCACCCTTCACTGAAATCGGGAAATATCGTCGATTATAGCTGTTCGATCGGATCGATATTTATATTTTACGACAAATAAGTTCGATAAGAGCCACGATTACACACCATTATTGATTAATTGCTTGCACATATTTTTTCGTCCGCGATCCATTGCGTATACGGAAAGGTCTCTCCAGGTAAGCGTCACACCTCGCAAACAAACTGTCTCTTCTTCAGTAAGGTGAGCTTGAGTTTTGGAAAACCACTGATTTTCTTTTAGAACATACATCGTGATCGATCAGAAATCTTGATCTTAATTATCTTCTACCGATTACACCGTTTCAGTGAAAACACCAACGACCCACCAACCGGACAGCCGATTGAACCGAGTTACTCCACAAATAAGATTGTTACTGAACCCACAGCTACGCGATAGCTCTTGCCTTCCCACTCGACCCGTACCTGTTCTGCTTTTCGCTGTTCTTTCGGCTGAATAAAACCTTGGAACGTACGTATACATATGCATAATCTGCATGGTTTCTTTATTATTCTTATTGTTTGATAATTATTTCATTAATATATAATGAAAATACCGGAGGTTCTCACTGTGAATCTTACGATATTCATCTTAATCGCTTAGTAAGAACGAGCAATCACTGAAGGGAAGTCATTTCTATTAGTTATGCTTTTTTTCAGGTACAAATAAACAAAAAATATACCATGTAATTGCCGAGACAACTACTAAATGGTTACCCACTACTAAATTGTAACTTGTACCAGTTGTAAGGAAATATAAAATAGAAGGTGATTAAGGAGGGTCGAAACCAGATTAGACGTATTACAGTAATCGAAGATGGAAACCTTATACGCGTCTCGTAGAAGCCGTAAGAATTCCTCGTCCACGGTGCCCTCTCTGATAGTATTTCCTACACACGATCACTATGAGAAGAGTATCGTTCGATCTTTGCAATAATCAAGTACGTCTTTTTATGACGTTTTATCGCGATATTCGTCGGTAATTAGAAAAATCGAAACGTTTGGCGAGACGTTGCAAGAAGTTAAAAGTCAAAGAAAAATTAACTCACGATATCGTGCAGAAATTTGTTACCGCGGAGCTCCGATAGCTTTGAGTTCGATAGAATTGAAAGTATCGCGGAATATGCTTGTCTGTGAAATTTCAAGATTTAAAGCAAAATATACCTTTCGGTATAAGATTGTTCTAACGTGTATTATCGAACAGATATATCCGTATGTACTATGTTTCTTTGCTATTTCTTTCTTACGTATACACGGCCGGACGGTGTAAATAACAACCGGTTTGTTAACCGATATCAGAGTCTCAACCTGGAAGGATGGTCAACTATGGTGTACTTGTTTTTTACCGTCTACCGTTTGTCACCCGCAAAAGTTAACAGGAAACATCGACGGAATAATCTCACGGTTATATCGCTACTTTCTTTCGTCCTTCGTTTTTAATATTTTCTCCGTTTCTTTGCGGTAAATGCGTATGGCTGGAAGGAAACGAAGATTATAGAGACTAATACGTAGTCGTAAAGAAGGCAATGCGTGTTTTTTCCAAAACCTTTTATTCGCTGTAAAATAGTAGTACAGAGTAGCGCTGGTTTAGTGTATCTTTTAGAAATAAATGAAAAAATGCCAGATTTTTACACACAGGCAATATACATGCATATACATATAATATAAATATACGTATAATATACAATAGAAATATACACGTAATTTGCGTTTGATATTATCCGATTAAATTACATAAAATAACTTGGATCATTCTGATACGATGATATAGATAATTAATAAATGTTAAAATTAATCATTCGTCTTACATAAACGTATAGAATAAATAACATTACGAAGAAGCGTTATCCGACGAAAACGGCACTTTGTTTGTGCGAGGTTCTTGATATCATAGCAACGATTGGCAGCGATCATAAAAAAATTCCTATCTTTGTTTGGAATTGGTCCAGGTCTTTGACAGTAAAGCCAGAAATGCCAAAAAACGAAATGCAACGATTAAGGCGAACAGGCAGGCGATGTCAGTCCAGAAATGCTCCTAAAATCGAAAACAATGAGCAACGAATATCCGTATAGCAAGCATGAATATAGGAACAAGTATAAAGGAAGATATAAATACGAAACGACAAGCATACGAAGTGAAGTATAATATAACAAATGACGAGCACCTGCTTAAAATTGAACGTTTGCAAAACCATTTGACCAGATTTAGGGCAAGTCGCGTTGCTTCTTGTGCACTCTATAAACTCTACTTGCGACCATTGATTAATAAGAAGAGCTTCGTTACCGTAACGAAACCAAGATAAATAAGAGAACCATTTAAAATAGGATGGAACGGACCTGTGTGAATAAGATGTAAAATCGACATGTGCATAATACATATATGTATGTATGTGTGCGTGTATGCAACATTAAATAATATTTATTAGATCGTATAATACTTGTTAGATTTAATGGAACGTTCGTCCTTACGCTGTATTTAGGAAAAATCCACCAAACAGCAGAAACGGTATTATCACAGGTGGTCCGATAGATAGCGCCATCGATAAGTTGCTGCTGACACAGGATATTAAATAGCCTAGAAAAGATAATGGAGAAGAAAACTTTCCTATAGTTAATTACATACAGAACTACCACTGCATATTTTTAAATGCACGTAGAACTGTACCATATGCGACATCAAAAAGAAACAACGTACCGAAAGACGTGGAAACATTTGCGACAAGCGCAACAATACCAGCGGTAATGAAAAAGTGATCGATCCCTGGGTACAATCCAATCATGGGATAAGCGATGATAGTGAAGAGAAGCGGTACCGCGATGAAGATAGGTGCTTCTGCGAGTGTCTTACATAGAAAATACACATCGGTACGATACATACCGTTTCGATGTTCTCGTAAAAATATCGGCAACTCTGCGCAGAAAACCTAAACATAAGGTAAGCGATACGCGTAAACGTATACGAATACGTATTAACAATCCGTCTAATTTCTTATTTTCTTCTTTATATACTAACATAAGCAAATAAATCTTACATTGATTACGGCAAAAACATTCTGAAAAGTCATGTTAGTCAGAAATATAAACAAAGCACCATTGATGTTCATTGCTCCGTCTTGATCTAACCGTTGATCGAAATAAACGATTCCGACCAATAGAGACACCATCTGGAAGAAACGATAAATAATACGTAGCACGTTTTCAAACGAACCCAATTTTGCCTACGATCGATTGCAACGCTGTATTCGTTACAGTAAATACTTACGACTGTCTGCAACAGGCGGACTTTGATAAGGATCGGTTCCTTAATAACCGATAGCCAAGAACGCCATAAAACTGCATGAAATTGTTCGCACCAGCTTGCTTTATACGGCGATCGATTTTTCGAGTATTTTGCATCTTGCAGAGAGTCCTCGAATTCGCCGTTTACTGCTTCCGCTTCCAATGCAATCTTAATACCATGATCGCTCTTTTGGAATGTGTCGCACACGGTATTTATCGCGTGACGGCAGGATGTCTCCTGCCCTGGCACAACCGCCAACATTTGAACAAAGTAATCAGCCGGGTTGTAATTACTAGGGCAAGCAGCGCCGAGTCTAGAAACGTCGTTTCGCTACTTACAACAACGCCGAACTTAGAACAACGCTACTTAAAAAAATAAAAGCACCGATTCCGAGTCTGTCTGAGTCTGTCGATTACTTACGTCTCGAAAAAGGTGCAAGCTTGCGACGTTGTGCCCATGAAAGCTACTCTCCCTTCGGCCATCAACAAAATTCTGTCGAAGAGAGCGAACAGTTCCGACGACGGTTGGTGCAATGTAACGACGATCGTCTTACCGCGCGCTACGACATCACCGCTATCTCCCATTAACCGTTCTTATACACATGCTCGTATATCCAATCTACGATCGAATCTATCTATACGATCGACTTACCAGTTAAAGTTTTCAATACGGAAACCACTTGATGCGCCATAAAAGAATCAAGACCTGACGTAGGTTCGTCGCAGAACATCAACGGCGGATCGGTAAGAACTTCCGATGCGAACGATAGCCTTTTCATTTCACCTCCAGAAAGACCTTTGATCCTACCTGGTTGTCCGATCACCGTATTTTTGCATTTGCTCAGGGCAAGCTGAAAACCACAAAGAACAGCTAACTCATCGCGCGTTGCAACTGTCATAAATATATACAGGTACACGGGTTTACATACATAGTTATGCACATATGTTTATCTAGATAATATTGTATACCCTCATTCCACGTACCTCGTTGATTACTTGCTGTACTCGATCGAATCTCTGTTCCATAGGTATCTTTCGATCCATGCGAACCATAGCTTGAAACAAAAGATGCTCCTTAACGGTCAAAGTGCCAACGAATAGATCATCCTGTTGCACATATGCTGTTCTCGATGTCAGTATCGTAGAGGATACTCTTCGTCCGTTAGCAGCCATTACACCGGATGCAATTACCCCAGAACTCGAACGAAACGTCAGTGCATTCAGTAACGTTGTTTTACCAGCACCCGATGATCCCATAATTACTAATAATTCGCCTGGATATGCTACTCCACACACTGTAATTTAATTTTAGTCGATCCAATTTTTTGCTCTCTAGAACAATTCTACCTACGTGAATGGATTTCCAATTTTTTCCTTTCAACTTTCGATATCTTAATCAGGTATTTTAATAAGTATATTAATCAATGCGTATATAATTACAATCGTACCGTCCTTCAACAAGTGTCTTCTTTCGACTGGTTTCTTCCTCCTTAAAAGACTGTCCCATGGCTTCTCGTCTCTTTTGGCAGCATACACGTTCAAATCACTCCATGTGTATGTAATTGATTCGTTTTCTATACTGCCGGTACAACGAGGTATCAACGTCGCTATCAATGGTGTTACCACTGCACTCGAAGAATGTAAGATGGGCTTTAGTTTGAACGACGATGTATCGGAAGCTGTCTTACACGATGCTGCTGTTTTTCCATTTCCTTCTCCCTATGATCAAACGGGAAAGCGATGCAAGTTATAGAAAAGATCTTTAGTAGCAAAATATTATAATTTATTTTATTATTCCTCTTCATATCATCTTCGATGCTTTTCTATACGTTTATTCAGAATTTAAAATTCTTAAAATGAAACGAAAGGAAATAATCCCGAGAAAGCTGTCAAGTACAAAGGAAGCCACGTACGTGATCGTAATCTTCGTTCACGTATCTATTCATCGGTCAAGCTATTGTCTGACTGATTTTCAATATATCTTCTATAAAAAAAGAATAACGCAAAAACTTTGCTAGATTAATATTTTGGTTGAATATTGCTTACCATTGAAATCGCATTGTACGAGACCGTTTGTGATTTACTTCCGCTAAAACTAGCAAAGTCTCTCGATGAAATTAGTGGTTCAGTTTCTTCTGTAGCAGTCATATTTTCTTCTCTATTCTGGTTCAATTTCTCATCAATTTCATCTATTCTTCGAATCGTCCTCAGTACCACACGTACCACCGAACATAAATATTATCCCTTTTACGCATTAATATCTACTATTGTAATCGAACCGGTTTCTATCGGCACCGATCAGTGCACGCAAACTACAATTCTTTGTTTACCACGCGATTGAGTCCCAAGACAGAATAAATCGATCTTTCCTATCGAGGTGCCGC
Organism: Bombus terrestris; assembly: GCF_910591885.1. Lineage (NCBI taxonomy): Eukaryota > Metazoa > Arthropoda > Insecta > Hymenoptera > Apidae > Bombus > Bombus terrestris. Next base: position 2,105,095 of record NC_063279.1, on the reverse strand, counting down.
TCGATATCGGACATGCAGTTTGACCCTTTGAAACTTTCAAAAGAAGAAAGCACAAATATTCGAACGGACGCGCTCGTCACTTATAGTTTCTTTTATTACTTGTATTATGCTTCAACTTAATCAGCGTGGAATCGTCGCGCATCGCGAAAACACACTCGATTCGATGCGTTCAACTCGGTGCATGACGAGAGTAGAATTTAGGCGCGAGGTAGCCGCAAACAAAGTATATACATAACATTCTCGGGTTGCCAGTCTCCCACCTCCTGTCTGCATTCGTTGTTCCGTCACCGTCGTTCTTGTGTCAACTTATGTAACGCGACTCCAGTGATCCACGAGCTTACCAGCAACGCGACCAATAACGTAGTAAAAGAATCCACATGACGGCCTTGCGCACGTAATTACATTCGATATAACTATTTTCTCTCATCGGTTTTCATTATACGTGTATGTTCGTTTAAGCTAGTTTTCTTATGATTCTCCCTTTCTTTTCCTTTTACTTCTCATCTATGTATATTTATTTGCAAAATTCTGAAATTACACCGTCTAAGGCATAAACATTGTTTCAAAAGATCAAATCCTACACGACAGCGTACGCATTTATACTTCTTTCCTAGCTTTTCTGTTTATATTCGGTTAGAGTGAAATAATTTAATACTGTAAAACAGACATTTCATAGGTCTTTTTATAAAGGTTGTTCGAATAACGAAGAAGGAAAACAGAAGATGAAGAATAACTTCGTTTATTACAATCGATACAATAGTATTCCAGGATTCAGAAATTTCGTGGATTATTCAAAGTTTATTCCAAGCCTTTGACCATTCTTTGTTACAATCGGAAGATTATAAGACTGCTGGTAGAATAGCACAGCCGTGATACTGCAACAATCTTGTCAGGCGAGCGAATTGTCTTGAAACATTCCTTTCAAAGTAACGCCTGCTTATCTTCTGTTTATGAGAATCCTGCGATCGCAATGTCAACCAATGATATGTACTATACACGTATTTCGCTTCTATTTTCCGTCCACTTATCATAAGTGGCAAAAAGGGGGGTGTAGCATATAAATGTACAATAAAGAATCGAACGCCTGTGCGTGCGTAGTATGTCATAATGCGTATGAAATATAGAGAAAGAAATAAAGAGGGAAAGAAAAGGAGTCAGAGAGGAGGCGTGGGGATAAGAGGATGCGCACGCGTTACGGTTATACGGCAACGAGAAAAATAGTTGCTGGTGATCAACAAAATCTGTCTAATCATTCCATCGTTTGCGTCTCTTCTTTGCAGCAAACATGTATATTCTTTCCGTGAAGAATCATTCATCATCCAAATCAAGTTTTGCACATTTGAATGATACGATGGCACTTGTTCGTCGATAAGCGTGTGCCAATCGAATTCATTCGTTTCAGTTTGTTTTATTTTGCTCCGCTCATGTCGTTTTATTGTTTTTCGACATATTATGAGAAGCCCAGTTTAACGAAGTTTTCCACGAATTACAAAGAGCTTCATCAAATTTACTCCTAAAATGTTTTTGTGCCTCGCTTTCAGACATCTCAAGTACCTATTTATGAACAATCGCATCAAACCTCTAGCTAACACATGTACTCTTTCTAAGTTTAGAAGGAAAGAAAAAAAACTGATAACGTACCAGAGTATCTCTTAAATAATTAAGATCTTTTTCCGATGATAATTCAGGTAATCCCGTTGATATCATCATAGCAAACAATGATAATATTAGACCTCCATGTTGTCGTAGAACGAGAAAAGCTTGTTCGCAGTGACTCTGAAATCGTTGAAATTCAACTGCTTGACCCTTCTTTGTCTGACCCTTATTTATCACGTGTACGAAATCATTGGTCAACACGAAGGGCACGCGTTCACGCCTGAATCCAAATTTCTCTTTAAAATGTCCAAGTATGTGACCAAAATCAACGTGAAACAATTGACCGGTTTTCTTCACCATTATATTGTCCGAATGTCTATCCGCAATTCCGAGAACATACGTAGCCACGCAATAACCCGCGCAGCTTAAAGTAAATTCCTCGATAGCTCTATTCAACGCTGTCTCGGTGTGATTATGGTCTTTCAACCAAGCAAGTAAAGATCCTCGCCTAATAATGATACAAAAATAATTTGAAGAATATAATACAGATTGTGTGTCGTAAAGATACATAATATCTCTATTTGAATATACCTAAAAGCAGCAGTTGCCGAAAAAGTGCCTTTTTCCTTTTGAATATTTGCAATCGTTTCTGCATTTAGAACCACCTCGATCATGCCAACTCTATTTTCCGTTGATATGCAACCGTAAGGATTCATACGTAAATCCAAACCTTCTTTTTTCCACAGCTTATCCATGATTCGTAACATCTGCAGCGTAAGCATATCTTGCCTCAAATCATCTCCATGTTTCAATATCAAGTAAATATCATCACCGAACGGATCAGCATTTTCAAAAACTAACCAAAGTGGCCGCATTTTGCTGTCCATTACTCTACATTTCTCGATTCTGTAAACGATTGATACTTTTGTAAAAAGACCAATGTAAATAATAAAGTTACTTAAGATAATGAATTCAAGTTTCTGCGTATCATCTTAATGCAAAAGCTTACTTGATGCGTTTCCATCGAAAACTTGGATCCAATGGATTTAAAACGTTTGACAACGCATCTTGACAATGAGGTTCTTGAATAAATTCTTGAAATCCTTGTAACGTGGCTTTCCGATCTTTTCGCTGTTTTATTTGTTCAGAAGCACATTTCAATTTGCCCAAACATTCCATTTGTTTAAAGAGCGATCGCATATGCTGTTGGCTTCCTCTACAATACGCTTCTAATATTAAACCAAAACGAACCGATACAGAACCCACTTGCATCTCCGATCTAGCAAAAAGTGTTCATAAAAGAGAAATAAATGATTATATAAGATATAAGTGAACTCGAAGAAATACGACGAGTACGAAATGAAAGAAACGAATCGAATACAAATGGAAAATATACAATACCAACCTAAGATGCCAGAATAAGAAATGACCAATGCTTCGATTGTTAAGAGCGCGTCTCAGTAGAAACTCCGTCAGTTCACAAGATAAATAATTTTCGTGTTTTAACGCTTGTACCAGCTGCAATAGATAAAGGCTCAAATCTTCGTCGCTGACATCCATTAAACAACGCACAGCAAAACTTCGAACATTTTGATCAGCATAAGCATAATCCAATAATTCAAGTGCCTTTTCGACGGGTAATTTGGGCCACTGTTGCACCAGCGCCGTAGCTTCAGCTACTTCCCTGTATACGTCGAGAATCGGAAAGTAGATTTAAACGTTCTCTTTTTCTATGAAAATGGACGATGTTAAAATAACTCCTATCATTTGGTATTTCGAATATTTAGATTTTCACCTATGATCGTTCCATTCCACGCAGTGCAACAACCTGGCCAACAGCGTGGGTATCTCAAGAAGACAGTGATGCCTTAATGTCCACATTATCTTTCGTTCTTGCTCGTGAAGCTCGTGTAGTGGATCTCTATCCGCTAATAATCGAAGTTGCTCGAGTTGCTGAAGCTTACCGACATCAGATTCTTGATCAGGTTCTTCTTGGATCGAACGTTCGGCAGATGATTCCCGTAACTTTCTCGCATATTCCACCATTTTCTCCGGAGTTGGATAAAGAACGGATTTGTCTTTCCCATAACTAATAGAAATACACAAACAGACAAACAACTCTAATGTATATAGGATGACGGAAGCGGAGTATAAAAACGTAGATTTTTCAGAAAATAAAAGGAAGAAAGAAGAAATAAGAGAAAGAAAGAATAAAAAGACTTACTTACTTTGGAAATGTCAACATTAAAGCAGCCGCTCTATCTATATGGGGATTTGAGACTACCGTTCCGAGAGGATGCAGAAGATCGTCGTTTTGCATGTCCTCGGCATACGTCCATGTATAAAGTGTCATTGCTCCCGTTTTTAATTGAGATTTAAAGTCATATATGGTTGTATTCGCCCAGCATAATGGATTTATAAAAAATTCCTGTTTGGTATCTTTAACTAGTCTACGACTTTTCAGTCCTTTCGCAGTCTTACTAATTTCATATAGAACAAAACACAGCCTAGCCATTCGCGGTATATCCCGCACTTTTATATCAAACCTCAACGGTTCCTCCCATTCGCAACTTCCGTCGGAACTGACAATAGTTTCTTTAGTCTTCTGGCTTTCACACAGAGATTTTCCACCATGAAAAAGACCAGCTTGAAGGCCAATCTGTAGAAACGAGAATTAAAGAAGAAATATAAATCAGCTGCTGTAAAAGATGATATCTTGAAACGAGTCACGTTTACCGATTACCGAATCGTGATTTATACCTCAACGGTACGATGGGCTGCATCGCAGTTTAATCGTGATATACCATTCACAGTAAAAACAAACGGTTCCTCTATTTTCCAAGCAGATATATGTTTACCCTTCTTACGTAGAGTTAACGTAGAAAAGGAAGGCCTTGTACGCTGTAAGGTATCCACTTCTACGTTCTCTGCAGTACTTTCTTGATCAACAGAGACACTATCTCTATTTAGAGTAACCAATGTAGGAGTAATATCTTTCGCCAAACAATCTTGAATATAACTAAATTGTATTAAAGGATAATCTCCAATTAAATACTCTTCCTGTCCGCAAACCTTTAGAGTAAAATCGTTTGGGTGTCCTTTTGACATTAAAGTGTTTGCTCGTTTATTTAAAATAGATACCAATAACTGATATGGCGTTGTAGTATGTGGTATTTGAAATGTGAAGGCCGTCTGAAATCAGATTGCAGTTGCACGCAAATATTGTACATATGTCTTTTAGGAAGATAAAATAGCTTTTGTCTTTTAACGTTTAGATTCAAATATTCCGCCTTTTAATGTACAGGCGGAACGGAACCGGAAATAACGGAAACAAGGATCGAAGAAGTGGAAAGAGGGGGACAGATGAAGAGAGAGGGAGAAAAGAAATTGAAACAGAAAAGAAAAGCATATCAACAACAGAGGTCTGTGCTTTTTACGTACCAACTGTAATTGAAAAGAAACAACAATGAATTGGTTAGGTAAGATAAACAACGTGTGCGTGTGCTGAATGTTGAGTTTTCAATAACGTTCGTCGTGTTTAAGTTTGAATGTACAAAAGGGAACTTAACCTTTAATTATGTTGTCACGAAATTCAATGAATGAAGAGTGCAATGAAGAATATATCGAAGATTCTGAGATACTTAATCAGAGTCGTTCCTATAACGTATTAAAAGCTGAATACGAAAAATGCAGACAAGAAAATCATGATCTAAAACGAAAACTTCGAGTAAACGAAGCAATGCTACGAGAGGTTCATGAGGCAAATGAAATACTTGAACGTTCTCATGATCAACGAATTTCCGAAAAAAAACAATATATTTTAAAAGTCGATGAAAAGTAAATATACGAAATTTCTATGTAGTAAACAATCGTTTGTTAATCTCTTTTTGCTAGATTCTTCTTCTATTCTTTCTATTTGTTTTTCGTTTTAGACATCGCACTCTCGCGAAAGAGTATGAAAACACAATTTTGAATCTAGAAACGAAATTAGAGCAACAAGCGGAAGAAATTGAAAAATTACGACAATGTGCTGATCAACGTATAAAGACGGAATGCGAAGCTGTTATCGTAGATCAATTCGAAAATCTTTCTTTCGAAACAGACAACATCTCCTTAAAAAAACGCGTCGATGAACTTTTATCGATACTACAGGAAGAAAGGAAGAAATATGAATACGCGGAAGAGTCGATCGCTGAATTAAAATCTCGATGCGACCATTATGAACATTATACTCGAGTGAGGAGCGAATTATTCATGTATTTGATATTGAAAATTAAATTATTTATACCTGTGATCGTAAATCTCATAAAATAAAATGTAAAATCCTTTTTCTATCGATAGAGTATCAAAGAACAACTAGCGGAGAAAGATCAAACTTTGGAAGAAATTCGCGCAGAGCTTTCTTTGAAACGTACAGAGCTGGAATCACTTCAAATGGATCCTACATGTAAATCACACAAAGGTAAGCACTGATGCAAATTATGCAATTTCATTACTGTCGCAGACTATCTAACTCACTTTTTTCTCAGGCAATTCAATATTTGCTGAAGTTGAAGATCGTCGGCAGAATGTAATGAATAAAATGAATGTATTACGTGAAAAGTATATGGAACTCAAACGCATATGTAAATCACAAATTATGGAAATCAAAAAACTGAGAACAGAACGTGTTGCAACACTTAGGAAGTTGGATAATGACGCAGATCATACATTTACAGAAAATGAAGAATTAGTTAAGAAATACAAAAGTAGAATATCAGATCTTGAAAACAAATTGAAGATTGAAATTAAGAAAAATAGTAATTCAAAACAATTGAATTGTAACGATACATCTTTTAGGTACAAAATGTTAACCAAATTATATTATGAAATTCTGCAATAATCAATATGTTTTTGTTCGTTGTTGTCTTTCTGTACTTTCTTGTTTCTATTTTTGAAATTGTAGGTATTTTCAATCTCTGGTAGATACTCAGAAAAAAGAAATGGAAGAACTTCGTATAAAAGTTGAAGATCTTTCTACAAAACTTCTGATGCAAGAAGAAACAAAAATGAACATTACTAAACAATTACATTATTGGCGTTACAAAGCTTCATCTTTGGAGGTAATTGTTTTCATTTTTGGTGCCTATAGAAATGAGAATGATCTTGCATAACCATTTTTATATTTTTAAAGGTTCAAATGTACGCTATGCAAGCAGAATTGAGATTAGATCTTATGAATGATGCAGAACATGGAATTTCAAATGTACCCAAAGATCTCACACATAGGGCAGAACATGAAGTTTCAAATGTACTCAAAGATCTCACACATAAGTATAATACTGGTGCAACAATTGACGAAAAACAATCGACTTCTAACCAAAGAATAAAAGGTTCTGCTCATGCACTTCCATTAAATTATTCTCTTGAAATTGAGCATACTGGTTGTTCAATTGAGAATCCAGAAGAATATAAAACCCACAAACAATTAACAGACAAAGAAAATAGCAACAGTACTAGCAGTGATGTAAAAGTCAAGATTATTACACCAAAAAAATCATGCAAATTTGAACATAACCAAAGTACTAATAACGATGAGAACAAACCTTTCCACTCTGTGGAGAATACAGCCATTAAGAAGAGTAAGGTCTCACCAAGCACAACAGAACATGAATATCCTGTTGTTTACATACCAACTAATTTCAATGATTAATAAAAATTTGTTATATAACATGCATACCCGATATAGAGAAATATTTTTTAATTTTTATATACAAGTGACAATAAACGTAATAAAGCAGCTATTATCTTACCTCTGTATTCTCAAATTTAGTGACAAGAACGATATTCCCATCTTTTAACCGACATTCAATATTTTTTGGTATTGTGGCAGTTGGTGCTAATCGGGTAGGAAACTGGTAACGTACTTTTTCCATCCAAGACTTCTTTTGTCTTGCCATTGCAACTTCATCTCCTAAAACTCTCATTTTCCATCTGAAGTCATTCACTTCTGAATTCTTTAAGGCTGTAAACTCGTGTAATCCTTTTCCAATGAGAAGACCAATTTGGGAATCTAAATTTCTATCGCTTTTAACACCTTCACGTTCTATAACTTTAAGCACAGAACAAAATGGTTTTATATCACATAAACGTCTTGTTTCATCTCGTAGTTCTTCTGCTTCTGCATTAGAGTTGATACATGAAAATACATAGGACGGAGCATCTTTTAATGTACCATGAAGAGGATATTTGCTGGCTTCATCCCAGAGGTCCTGTGTAAAAATATATATTGACATTGATATTTTAAGTTACTCTTGTTTATAGCATATAAAAAAACAATATTAGTCTTGTTATGCTTTATTAAATTTTTGACCTACCTCTTTAATTTCAGCCAAAGTGATATTGCGATTAGTCTCTAAGGGTATAACGACCCCATTTGGCATTAAACAAGTTAGTTCAACAACTTCCGTGGGTGATTTTGCCCAAAAATTGTAAGTATACACACTCGGTATATGTACCATCGTGTTAAATCTTCTCTTTAGGATGTAGAAAAATTTAATAAAATACAAAGAACCGTAGCTCAAATGCAATTAATTGAAGAAAAAAACACGAAATGTATCGTGCAAGTCGCATCGCGACCGAAAGTATCCTTTCTCTTTTAAGCAATATGACTTCATTGAAACATTTGATAACAAGCTGTATAATACAGAAAACAATCATACGATCAACATATCTTTTCTATGGATCTTTTTCTTCATTTTTACAGCCATACATACGACTGTAAATTTTATTCAACTATGAATTTCGTAAAGTTGTATACTGAGGCTAAATAGCAAACTTGCTTGGTTTTTTTACTAATTATTATCGATTGTATTTGTAAAGTTCAGTCCATCGATATCTATTGTGTGCTTTAATACAAAATGTAACTTTGTTCGACTTGGATCACAACTAAAGTCCATACAATCGCTTCTTTCTGTGTACGATACACTACTAGTCAGCCATTATTTTTATAAATGCATTCTACCCACCTACTTACACGTACATTTCAGTATATACGTGTATATCAAAGCAAAATTAGTCTCTTTTTCTATTGGGTCTCATTTCAATCGGATTCTATGATGCTGTTTCTTTAACTTCTTCATAATGCCTTTTAACTCATACTTCTTACTGTATATTTAATTTAATAATCTCATATCATAATACAATATTTCTAGTCCAAATATTGATCATTGTTTAATTTCACTATACAAAATAAAAACATAAATATACGATAATAATGTAAAAGTCCCTACTTGGCTCCGAATTAAAAAAGTTCTAGATGTTGTTATTTGTTAATTCAATTTGACAAAAAAGTTTCTAAATACAGATCAATCAACGTGAAATGTGACATACTAATTGTAGAACCTTTTTACCTTCTATTTTGTCTACCCTGCTGGTTACCGATTTATTCGTATGAAAATTATAATATCGTCACTGTATTATCGATTGACTTTCGAGGTTTGCCATTTTACTACGTATATTATACGCACTTACGTGATATCTACGAATTTTACGTGTCTATAATTCAGTATCAATAATCAGCAATCGAGGTAGTTGAAACGTATGAATCCCGCGAAACGATATATTGTCGCTTTTCATATATCGTTTGTTGAATTCTTGGTAATATAAAAAATTTCATTTGTGTAACCTCTTTATCAAGTAATTATTTGTATCAAAACAAATTTTAGAAGATGTACAGTTTGAGAAGATTTCGTTTCATAAAATTGTAACAGACGATTTTAATGTACTCATAACAATTCTTCGACAGATGGTCAATTACAGTGAATGACAATTTATTCTTACTTCTGGCATCTTAACGGTAACTTTCTTAACGTTCTAAGGAGAAAAGAGAAAGAAAATAGAGATCATAGTGTTATCGCGCGTGAATCTTGTGCAGTTCCGTATCACATTTTAATTTCATCAAGTTAATAAATTTCAGAAAATACAGCAAAATTTATAATAATACTTGAGTATATATTATTTAATATATTGTTTTATAGCTTTAGTAAATTTGAATCCGATGTAACGATGGATTTTATTATTTCGAAATATTTGTTTTGAACTTTTTTATTTACTATTATATTGCAGGTGCCAATAAATATTAAAAACAAATTAGGATCCACCTATTAAGCATGTTTGGTCAAACTGGAAATACCTCTTTTAGTAAGTAAAACCAATTATATCTGTAATTTGTATTCCCTATTTTCTTTTATGTCCTTATGTAAATCCTGTTTTAATTCATCTTTATTGTAGGTAGTTTTAATACACCAACGCAATCCAGTCCATTTGGACAATCTGCGTTCGGTAAACCAATTACTACAACAAGTTTTGGTTCTGGTGCTACACCAGTCTTTGGCAGTGGCAATACTTCTCTCTTTAGTTCAAAGCCTGCAGGTTCTACCACTGGTGGCTTGTTTGGCAATACTACAACTCCACCTGCATTTACTCAACCATCTTTTGGAGGTAGCGATTCATAGATCATTCTACTAGCTGTAATTCAAAAGTATTTATCCATATAAATATTTGTAAAAAATATAAAATATCATTTTGTTAGCATTGATTTATAATTATCAACATACTGTCTTTTGTCTTTTTTATTGATCCTTAAATACAGTTATTAATTTGATCAACATAATGAATATAGTAAAAGTTTAAATTTTGTTATGTCTATATATTTTTCTTGATTTGCAATATGATCGAATTTTATCTGTGTAAATGAAAATATCAGATAACGAATTGTTGTTATACTAAAATTTTCTTTTCTATAGGGTTTGGTACAACAAATACGAATACCAATTTATTTGGCTCCCAGCAAAATGCAAGTACAAATCTTTTTGGTACAAACACTGCAACGTCAGCATTTGGTCAGTCAAATAAACCAGCTGGATTTGGTTTTGGTACTACATCTGGTACAAATTTATTTGGGCAACCCCAACAATCAACTCAGCAAACCACACCTTTTGGGCAAAGCAGTACCACTGGAAATACAAATTTATTTGGTGCAACACCTGGTATGTTTATAATTTATAGTTTATATAAATTATAAGAAAAATCTATTCTACTATTTGATCTAGAAAGACAGATTTGAGAAGAATCTCATTCTAGGTTTTGGCAATACGAACACAGCAACCACAAGTATAACTGGTACTGTCGTTAAATTTTCTCCTATGATTACTACTGATTCCATGTCCAAGAATGGTATATCTCATACTATATCGGTGAGACATTGTTGCATTGCGACAATGAAAGAATATGAATCAAAGTCTTACGAAGAGTTACGTTTCGAAGATTATTCTGTGGGACGAAAAGGTAAAAATTATTACGATCTATTGTAATTGTATAATTCAATTAATTTAAATTATTACATATCTATAATAATATTCTCCTGATACTTATACATGATATTATATATGTCGAGTGATTGCGAACAATACGAAGCTGTGCGTGTGCACGTGTGTTAGTATGCGCAGTTGGTTCATAGAGTCGCGTGAAGATTTAACTGATTCTATAAGATGGACTCTATCAGAGTGCTGTGTTATTGATGAGCGAGAGAGTTTTAACCAAATGAGTTGTGTTCTCTATTCGAGTACGCGAATTCTACATATATCATGTTATTTGTATTTCCTTTGATGCTTAGGACCCAGTACAGGAATCTTTGGTGCACCAGCACAACCTTCACCTTTTGGTAATGCAGGGGCAGGTACTAGTACTGCAACAACGGGTAAAATATTCTAATGCAAATTAGTTATTGCATATTTACTAGATGTTATACTTCAGGACTAACTAGCTTAACGTTTATTCTTAAAATTGTACTATTTCTATTGTTTATCTTCTCGATAATTGTTTCATATCTTAAATTAGGCTTTGGTGGAATGAGCGCTGGTTTTGGAGCGACCACACAGTCTGGCTCAAGTGGTCTATTTGGAAAGCCTATAAGTACTTTTGGTACACCCTCGACAACAACAACAAATAATTTTGCTTTTAATTCTACTCCAAGCACTAACCTGTTTGGTACTAATACCCAGAATAAACCATTTGGTAGTAAGTATCTAATTTTTCAAATACCATTGGTAATTTTCGTTGTTGCTAATGCCACTTTAGAATCGGTGTCGGTAAACACGTCTGTATAAATTGTTTATATGTGCAAAATACAACTAGTTTTATCTACAGCAGCAGCTCCAACCCCACTTTTTCCAACCAGCAATACTAACCAAACTGCTGGTACAGGTTTCGGTGGCATTAATACGGGTCAAAACACTGCTTTCGGCTCCGCATTTGGATCAACGCAACCGAATCAGGTAATACAAAGAAGAAATAAGAGAAACTTTTCATTAATCATCAATCATAACCATCGATCGTGATTGTATCTGATCGATGTTAACATTCTTATATTTATCTTCTTACAGAGTCTATTTAACCAAAACAAATCAGCTTTTAATGCACCTTCCACATCGTCTAGCACTGGATTTTCCACTTTTGGTCAAACACCAATGAGCAATACGGGTACACCTTTATTCTGTTCTAAATCAACTGGAACGATAGGCTTCGGAGTAAATTCGACTTTCGGTTCGACTGCACCATCGACTTTTGGAACTGCACCAGGTTTCACTGCAGGTCAAAATTCCGGCACTTCGTTGTTTAATACACCTTTTAAGCCTGCAGGACAAACATCTGGATTTTCTTTTGGTTCAACTTCTACACCATCGTCCGGACTCGGTAAATTATTTATATACTAGTCTTTAATGTGACTATCAATGCATTATGATAATTTCAAATTTCAGTAGCCTTATATTTATTTTGTTTTATAAAGTTTATCTGTATATAATTTTCCAATAGAATAGTAAATTGAATAAAAATGAAGAGAAACAAATAAATAGTGAGGTATAACGTTTATTGTTAACGGTTATTGATGTTGAATATAAATTTATTTTATAGGTACAAATACGGGTTTAATGTTGGGTAGTGGCTCCACTTTATTTGGTCAGCAAAAATCAGGCGGTTTATTCGGGAACAGTAGCAATAATGCACCATTCAATGCATCGGGCTCGTTTGGATCTTCAACTTTCGGTAATAATACAAATGTAGGAACGGGTATTGGGACTGGATTACTCGGAGCTGGGTATTACATCGAATTTTTGACTATTTTTATTCACATCGATTACGCGATTGAAAGTATTTTAATATGTTTTGTATCTTATCATCACAGAAATACTACAAACCAAGTCAAAAGTTCCGGAACTGTGCCGGTGCATCAACAAATTTTAGCCTTGGTGTCAGCACCTTTCGGCGATTCACCGTTATTAAAAAATCTTTTACCAGTAAGTAGTTTTTAATATGTACGACTGAGAACTTATTTGAGAACTTATTAAAGCACATTTAAGTGATTTATAAATATTATTCGAATATGACATGATTTTAGGCTTCTGGTAAAACAGAAGAGTTATTAAAACCGGCAAACGCGCCATCTAAATTAATGAATGGTCAACAGTATAAGGTTACTGCTGATAATAAGTCTCCGAAAATCAAGGCCAAAGTTGTTACTCCTGCACAATTATCTAAGGTAAAATATCGATGTAATAAGAATGTTTATGTAATTGGAACTTTCTCCGCTCATAACTTACATGTATCATATATATGTGTAATGAAATTTTGTAGAAATCAATGTTCGAAGGTCTTGAAGAAGAAGATCCACTCTCGGAAGCATTTCAGCCTCGTCCAAATGCAAAGCGTTTGGTACTACGTCCGAAATCCATATCGAACTCAATAGTTCCATCGCCTACTGAAAGTTCACAAACAGTAGGGAGAAACTTACAATCTTCCGGAAAAGGAGAAGAGAAATCATCTGTAACAAATACATATATTGAAAATACAACTATCGAAACTGTAGATAAAGAAAATCATAGTCAAGATAATAATCGACAATTAGTAAACGATCGGAGATCATCTTTGTCTTGGTTGAAAACGAGCCTTCCACGAAATGCAAAAAATTTAGACGAAGAATCATACGAGGCTCAACGGTCGCTATTTTCTAGTCCGAACGCATTGTCCGAAGAAATGATAAACAATACTGTTACTGAATTGCGACCTTATGCTAACGCCAATTCATCAAATCAAAAGTGCTCTGAAATTAATACATCTGTGGATACGTCTTTAAAGAATTCATCTCTCGTTGATAAATCATGTACGGACATTGTGACTCAAAACTCTGATTCGAGTCAAGAATTGGACGATAGTACCTTTTCGACGTTACAAACTTCGAATTGGAAACCAAATGCAGCTAAAGTAACGCTGAAACGCGCTGGTTACTATACAATTCCGCCGCTTGATAAATTAGATGAGTATGTTCGCGGTGAAACGTGTATTGTACCAAACTTCACTGTTGGACGTGAAGATTATGGGAATGTGTATTTCCCTGAATCGTTTGATATATATGGCTTGAATTTAGACGAAATCGTACATTTTCGTCATAAGGAAGTCATTATTTATCCAGACGATGAGAAGAAACCACCTAGCGGAGAAGGATTAAATCGTAAAGCACAAGTTACATTAGATCAAGTATGGCCACACGATAAATCTCTACATAAGCCTATTACCGATCCTCATCGTTTAGCTGCGATGGATTACGAAGAAAAATTACGAAGAGTGTCAGCGAAACATGATACTAGATTCTTAGAGTATCGACCTGAAACAGGTTCATGGGTTTTTAAGGTAGCTTAAATCCCAAACAGTTTTATAATCTTTCTACTCTCATATTTATATTTCTGTCATGGTTATATATCGTTTCAGGTAGATCATTTTTCTAAATATGGCCTAAGCGATTCAGATGAAGAAGATAATAATGTCCCTACAGCGAATGACACGAAAAGATTAAAATTGTGTGCAACTCAGCAAAAATGTGCAACCAAGCAGGAGCAATCAAAAGTAGTTTCAGTAAGACTGTTTTACTCGTTAATTACACAAAAATTGGAGTGCCTACACGATCCAAATTTTTACAATCAATTTCTTGTTTTTAATTAGAATAAAGATACTTCCAAGGCCAATGATTTAAAAACAGCGAATACAGACTATTCAGATTTAGATACACGTGGATTTCTCTTGGAAGCAATTATCTCACGCCGATCGTTTAGAACAGGTGCGTGAGATGTATAACTTTATATTCAATTCGATCACGAATAATTCTATTTTATTTATTGTTACTATACTGTACGAAAAATTCTTTTTCTATAGATCAGAATCGTGAAAAACAACTACCGATAAGTCCAACTGGTGAGAATGCTCGCATTTTGGGTACAGACAGTCATAAACTGCAATTAATGAAGGCCAGCTTCTTTGATGGCAGCGACGAAGAGATTAACGAGGCTTATGATCAAGGTAAACTCTGATCGTGTTAAGATTATATTATTAATTTTTTTATTTATATAATGATGTTTATTCTTATTTAACATTGGAATATTATTACTATTTTAGAATCGAATCGCGCGTTATTTCTTTCCGATCGTAGAAGTTCTTTGCGATGTTTCACCAATACGCCACAAAAATTAGACGAAGATCAAAACTACGAAGCAATTTATAGTCCAATGTTACGATCTAATTTGGCAATTCATCGGACGCCAACTATTGCTTATGAAGAACCGACCCTTTCGAAGACAGGTAATATCAGGTTAATGATGTATGTAAGATTAATATTTTGTACATTGTACAAGTTACAAGGGAATCAATTTGTGCTATAGATTCCAAATTGAAACGCTCGATGGACATCGTTGCTAAGACATCAACGATATATGAAAAAGGTTTGCCGGATCCTTCGATAACTCCGGTGACTATAATTCTTCGATGTATTTCTGAAGTAATTCCGTTATCACAATCTATTATACATAAACTAGAATCTCGTTCTGTTGCTGATATTGGTAAGCAGCTTTTATCATATTCGTATTTATTAAGAATTCGTGTAAATAATGTAAATAATTATATGCTATTTCTATGTATTAATTTAGGCATACAAATGGGAAGAAGGTTTAAACCAAGCTGGGGACGTGGTTTAACATTACTTACATTGAGTACGAAGAAACAGGCTGACGATGTACAATTAAATAATTCTTTTGAACAAATTGGATCTTACGTATGTGGTCGTTCTCCAGAAGATACAACATCCGTTGGGATAGTCCAACGTATACAAATTTTGGGTGGTAGTGGATCCGGCGAAGAACGCATTAAGACATTCAAAGTAAGTTTCATTTTTAAGTACTTACATTATTTAGAATTAGACATTTTAATATTTATACTTTTATTTTCATTCTTTGTAACATCATTTAAGGAAAGTATAGAAGGTCATCTAAAAATTCAGCTGTCACATCGTGTAATGAATCCAGATGGAGACTGTCTAATTTTTGACGTAGATACAGATATTAATAAGGCGAGCATGGCTTTACACGCACATTGTAGTTTAGCCGAAGAATTTGCAGAACAATTTGCCACAGATTCCTTTGCTTCCTATGTTGCTAACGTTTGGAAACTCTGTGTAGCTCTTTGGGGAAATTTACCTGATATAAACGTTGCCACGGGTATGTATAATATGTATGTTAATTTATATTACTTGATCGTTTAATTTTTCAAATGTATTATAATTCAAATTCAAATATAATATAATTTCTTCCTCCATCCCCTCTTTCGTTTATCCTTCCTTCTCTATCTGTAATCTTTCTTCCCCCGCTTTCTTTTTTTCATATATTTTTTTGTTCCTGATATACGTCTGATATACAAGCAGAAATTATGTAGAATATGTAACGCGCATATTCTTGTCTGTTTCATTATTTTAGAAAATTCAGAAGACCATAGCGTCGTAATTGCGCGGCGAGAGGCAATCGGGGAATGGTTAAGAAACGTTATACGAAAAACTCTCGTGTTGGAGGATGCGGATATTAATTATGAAACAAAGATATTGCTTTTACTATCTGGTATGTGTACCTGATACGTATTGTATGCAATTATATAGAATTTCTGTCTTCTTTTCGACTTATTTTTCTATCATCGTCTATTTGAAAACGCAGCTTTCGAATTAGAAGAGGCATGTAAAATTGCAAGAGAAATGGGTGATCATTGTTTGGCCTTATTGATGGCGCAACTGTGCAGTGGAATGCCAATAAAGGTATTAACACAGCAGCAAATTGCATTATGGCAAAATGCAGGTGTTGATGAGAACCTCTCGTTAGATCGACTCAAGCTTTTTGCGCTGGTGGCGGGTGAACCACCTAGTAAACATTGCCCAATCAATGTCTGTGAAGGTTTTGACTGGAAGAGAGCGTTAGCTGTTCATTTGTGGTAAACACCATATTTTTATAACATGATACAATCTTTTTTCTATTTTCATTAAAATATTACAATATACGTATATCTATATATTATATCGTTCGTGTATGGTGAAGGTATTTTTCATCTCCGACTGCCTCTATAAGAGACGTATTAGACATTTACGAGGCCTCCTTTGATACAACCAAGACAAATGACGTTTATACGTCGATACCGAAACCCGAATACAAAGGAAACAATTTCGAACTTGAAATAAATAATGGGAAACCAATATATGATCTCTGTTTTCATCTTTTAAAGTTATTTTGCACTGGCAATCATACGTTGGGTGAATTATTGAATCCAGCAACACATACTGCTGATCCAATGGATTACAGACTCAGGTAATGGATCAATTTCTTTTCTCGCAATTTCAAATTCAGTTTAATTTGTAACCTGAAATAATTTAATTTGATCGCAGTTGGCTGATGCAGCAAGTACTTTTAGCTTTGGGTTATTCACATCTTTCGGAACATGTTGCCATTTTGACACATGTTAATTTTGCGACACAATTAGAAGCGTATGATCTCTGGCATTGGGCTATATTCGTAATGTTACATTTAAAAGATGCCGCAAAAAGGAAGACTGCGGTAATGAATTTATTGCAACGACATGTCGAAATAGATGATGCTAGTGATTGTCCTGATTTTATCGAGCGAGAAACGTTTTTACGAGAAGAATTGGGTATACCTTCGATTTGGATTCACCATGCGAAAGCCGTGAAAAGTTACGTAGCTAAAAGGTTAGTGGAGAGTTGGATCTATATTAATCGTACAGTACATGTTTACACATCAAACGTCGTTTCGCGCTAATGTAAATGCATGGTTGCGAAGATTTCACACTTAAAATGCAATACACAAGACGCATGGTACGATTTTACGTGGAATCTTGATTTGCATGTGTTTAGTTATGAACGAAACGGTTTGTGATGGTAATCGTAGCCGGTAAATCTAAATCTCTGTAAATTGGATAAGAAATTCTAATGATAATAGAGTTTAGTATAATTCTTAACCCAATGTAAGAGAATCTTTTTTTCTTATTTGCAGATACGGGAAAGCAGCTTTCTACTTTATTCAAGCAGAACAGTGGAATAAAGCACATGAAATTATTATTGAATATTTAGCAGCAGATGTTATAATAAACGGTATAATAAACGGTTTCATTATGAGTTAATGTTCAAACAGCGTGTTATGTTAAAGTCACGCCTTTTTGTTTATTCTCTATTGTGTTATTATAAATATTTTCATTATGTTAAAGTTATATGTATGACTTATTTTCAATTTTTGTTCAGAAAATTACGATTACCTGCGCAGCTTATTGCGTCCACTGACTCCTTTAGAATGCAGTAGCACTATAAGTGGTTGGACATATCAAGGACAATTACTCTGGGAATATATGGAAATAACTATGAATGTTGAATCTTTGTTACGTAGTGCCGATCCACGTGGAATAAGTTCTAAATTGGAATCACTAAAACAACGATTGTCAAGTCTTCCTTCCAAGATCAATCAATTTCCATGTTTAACTGCGAAACATAGGTAAACTGTTATAATTCTTCCCTTTTACATTTTCTATACAGAGCGTAAAAGATTAGTAAATCGTTAATATTTGAATATGATTATTCTTTGTGATAGGCTTTGTCAAGCGGAAATTGCAAAGAGAACGATACATTTAGCTAGGAGTTTGTTACAACTGAACGAGAATAAATCTACGTCGATATATCAACTGGTATCTCAATTACCATTGCCGGAAGACTATGCACAACAAGAGCTTCGTTTTGTCATTAATATGTGCGTGAATGAAATTATATATTAGGTTGCGGAAATCAACAATTTTCTTCTTTCGGTCAAAATAGATATTTGTGATAATACTTCTTTTTTCATGATTTTGTAATAATAATTATAATGATTCATGAAACGATTTTATGATTTGTAACTACGATAATGGTGATGAAGATTGTAGTACAATTAATTGGGACAATGGTAGTGACAACAACAACAACAACAATAATGATAGCGTCAATAATACATTCAATAGTTAAGATTTATAACTTCTATAATTAACAATTAAGAATGTTTATAAATATACATATATACATGCTAATTTGTTACTTAAGATTATAATCTATATCTATAAATATTTAAATAAGTAAATAACAAGCGGAAAAGGACCACAAAAATGACACGGTTAATGTTGTAAGTTTAGATATTCGAACGATGCTTTTAATTCTATAAAGTGACAATTAAAATACGCATGTCATTATCTCATTGTTTTAATTCTAATTATAGAAAACATTCGAAAAATTTTTCGTTCTGTATTGTATGTATTTTCAAAATATAAATCAAGTATATTACTATTATGTTATTTATTTTAATATTAGTATGTTATATTGATTATTTAATTAGATGAATTGCGAAAGACGAGACGGTTATTTTTTAATTATGTGTTTACGTTTGAAAGTGAGGAGGTATAAAGGTGGAAAAACCGTTGGAGCTTCCAAAATCCTTGGGATCTAGGAAGTTGTCTCTGCGCTTGAAAATATAGATAGGCGTTAAATCAATGATACCGAGCTTGCGCGCACGGTCATTTCGACCATCTCTATTATGGTAAGAGATTGCGAGCATCTCGGTCTGCTTGCTAGCTTAAACTTGTCCGTTCGTTCGGTTTCACTCTTTCGCAAGGAACAGCTCCTCCTCGATAGTATTCGATCTATCTCTGTTCTCTCGTATCGCCTCTGCTCGTTTTCATATCTGGCAACCTTCACCTCCTACTGTCTACCTTCCCCACCTCGGTGTCGTCAATCTAAGCTGCTCTTCCCCTAGTTCCGTTTTATCCCCGATTCCGTCGTTGCCGCTGCTGTCGCCGCTCTCATCGCTGCAGCCTCCATCGCCATCGTCATCCCTACCACGCACCACTAGCATCATCCCCGCTGGTGCCAATGTCACCAACAACACTACTACCATTACCATTAGCTGATATTCGCCGACTGCCGTCATTCCTGTTTTCAGGGGTGGTTGCGAGCACGCGCTCGCACCAGTAGAATAACGTTACTCCTAAAACGCCCGAGTCTAACGTAGTACCGTAGTAAGAGTAATGCGCGCGCGCTAGACAACCAGCCAGCCACCTTTCGTTCGAGCATAAAGCGACTCGTACACCATCTTTGTCCGATTTTCATGAGGAAGTGTTATCAAAACGAAGTCATCGCGTGTAATATAGTTATTTTTCACCGGGAAAGAACCTATATTTTCGCTGTATATTATATTTTCGTGTATCGCATTTTTCAGTGCGCGCGTAACGCGTGCAAATACTTGATTTTTCTGTCATTTTTTTCTTTCTTCTATCTCCTCCGCATACCCCTTCTTTGCTTCGTATCCCACCCCTTCTGGTCTCTCCCTTTCTCTCTCTTTCTCTCTTTCTCCCTACAACTACTCCCTTGTCCCACCCTCGTCCTTCATTCTTTCGGGTTCTCTGCGCGTTACGGTGTGAACATACTTGAGAGATCGCGCGACAAGGCGGTAATCGGTGGTGCAATCGTGAATCTCACAAAACGAATCGTGTCGACAGCGCATCGAACAATGTCTAATTTATTCGTGAAAAGAAAAATATACGTTCACTTGGAAAGGATACGATAATAAAGAAGAACACCGACTTACTGTCTGGGGGGTGATTTGACGTAGGATCGTTTTTTTCGTTTCTCTCTTGGTTGGTTAGTCGTTCGGTCCTTCGGGCGATCGGTCGATCGGGTGTTCATACGCGCGTACGTCGAAGACGCTTTTATTTTTGAGATGATTCGATCGTTAGAGAGGTTCGTAATATGTTCTGAAAAATGTTTACGACGAAAAACTGCGCGTTGGAGGTGAATTACGTGTTGTTGAACTTGCTTTGATTGGCTAGTTTTTACGAACTTTTCCCTATACATCGTCGTCGTTGTCGTCGTCGTTATCGTCGTCGTAGACGTCGTTACCATTCTGGTTGCATTGTGTCGTCACTGTCGTATCGTTATCATCGATAGTGACACTTTCATCGGCGACACATTAAAAAAAAAAAAAAAAAAAAAAAACAATGATTTGATTCGGAATCGAAATATATAAACGAGCAAAGTCCGAGCGAACAATGCCAGACGCACAAATACGTACAAACGTTGGTCGCAATGAAACGTCGAAAACGTGCGTAGTGAAATGAAAGGAGTTTTTTACGTTCGACGGCTATACGATTAGCGTAGTTTCGATCGTCAGGTGCGAAGAGTACGTTTAAAGAAGAAGATGAAAGAAGGCGAAGAATCATACATAGAAGCTTCTACGTACTAGCGTATATAAGCGTTACAAAGTTGTGTTTTCTATTAAATGTATGTAGATGTATATGGATAAACAAGATTCCGTCGAAACGGTAAATTTACGCACGTAACGCTGACTCGCGTGTTCCGGCCGATCGATCGCTACTACGAGGGAGCGGTAAGACTAATTCTTTTCGAGAGGTTACTTCGAATTAACGTATGCGTTTTTTTTTAAAAGATTGGTTCGTTCGTTCCATCGTTTATTCGTATTCGGCTGCTCATCGATAGCATCGAAATAATGTTTCTGTCCGTGGAAAAATTTGTGCACTGTGGAGTGTTGTTACTGTTATGGATCAAATCAAGTTATCAGCAAGAAGAGGATATACCTCATAACGAGTAAGGATCTATAGCTTCTTTTTCTATCGTATATCGTTTCAGTTTACACGTGTATTTAGCAAGTAAATGGGAAATGATAAAACAATGACTCAATTTAGAAGGGATTAATGGGATTAACAAAGCAAGGCGAATATAGAATATTATAAATGGAAGGGCGTGGATGTTTTAAGAAAGGAGTATATCCACATGCGATGTTAAACGTATCAAAACGTATCATGGTAATCGTTTCGACTCTGACACAAGTTAAAAATTAAAGACAATCGAAATTATAATTGTATTCTACTGCTCTTTTTATGTGAAAAATATTTATATTCTTGTCTACTGTGGTAAAGGGGAGAGGGATAAAGGAGACACGAAAGATGCCGAAACCTAATACGTCGCAGCGCGCAATAGTACAAATATGTATTTCCTTATATATATCTGACTGCATTAAAAGACAGACAGCATAGTACTTTCAATGATTCTCGAAGGAAAGCAACGAAAATTGGAAAGAACGCAGGCGCGTGTAGAGTTACGCGTACACAGTCGATTAACGAGGATCAGAATCGGCGTGTATGCGTACGACCTACGTGCGTGCGCACGTGAGCATGTACGTAAGTACGTACATACATACAAATGCATCAATGGTGCTCATTTACACGCAAAGCTATACGATGTATGTATATGTGGAAGCTGGCGAGCAGAACAATCGTCGATTTCGGTTCAAACCGAACCGTTAAGTAGCGTGTAACTTCATTGTTATACGACATTTTCCCCAAATTAAGGCGCAATTAACAATCGATATAACGATATTCGTCTCGATATCTTCCTTACTCGTTTAGTGACATATTTACGATTTGTTATCTCGATATCGAATTTCATAATTTGAACGGTCAAATTCACTTCTCCGATATCAACCGTTTCTGATCTTTTGTTTTTTGCCTGTTCTTCGCCGTTAGTTCGCAAATCAGCGAACAAACGAAAGAAAAAATCGAGAAAGAAATAAAAGAACTCGATAATACCGTGAACTAATGTACTTTAACGATTCGAATATTTACAGAATCCAGATCAAAATACACGAAACGTGTTTCGCTACAGATTCCAGTTCATTTAACGTTATCTTTGTCGTATTGCAGAGTAAAAAACTGGGCCTTAAAATTTGGCGTTGATTTATGGGAATTTGGCAAACAAGTTACGAAAATGAGCGAAATACAAAGGGTAAGCAACCGATCATTCTTTTTTAATTTTTGAGTAGCAGGCCTAGAAGAGTAGAAAGTTTTGAAATAGCGAAGTGACACGAATTTCATTCGGATAAAGGTTAACTATGCAATTGCCGTGATATATCTGAACGTAATTTATAGGCGATAGTATTTTCATACGTCAGATTAAAAGGTATAATTCGTAAGGGTAGTACGATACACGTGGAAAACTTAGCCTGTCGCACTTTCGTTTCAGAAATATCACGATATGGAAGCACAAGTTGAGAAAAAGGATGGACTGGTCGTTGTCCGAGACATAGCCACGGAAGTAAAAAACATGTTGGACTTTAAAATGAACGCCGTTATGGTAAGGATGATTGTATTACAAAAAACGAAAAGACCATTGTATATCGTTAACGAACATTTACAGAGGTTGGTAGAGAGTGCCGAACAGGCAGCTGTGTCGGCACCGAGAGACGGGAACGTAGTACCGAAATATTATCCTTCTCAGCGTTTCGACGTTGCTTCAGACGGAAAAATGTCGGGAACGGGACAAGAACCCTTGCTCTCGACTAATCGACACTTCGATCACTTAGCTGTGAACATTACTTTTTCGGCCGTTTTATTACCCGCTGGAGTAAAAGAAATTGGTAGGTATACTTGAAAACCGCAGGATCATGGCTCTGATAGGAAGGCGACTAATTAAACGCGAAAACTAAATGATCCAATTAGATGATATTCTTACGCTATTACCTCTTCTCTGCAGATCGCGAAGTAGCCGCTGGTATCCAATGGAGTCAATATTTGGATTTGTTGTTTGTTAATAATTATGAGAGCGATTCTTCGCTTTCCTGGCAATATTACGGAGCGACTTCGGGATTCTTAAGACGTTTTCCTGGTACGGTTCTTCCCACACGCATTATCGATTTCTTCTTATAATTTGTTTCGTCTCACCGAGACTTCTCTCCTCTGTAACGATCATCGTTTACTTGTTCCAGCAATTTCTTGGCCGCCCATCGAAGAACGAAGTTTCAGCACTGGTAAAAGCGCGAATCGAGTGGTTCGAGACGTGTACGATTTCCGAATTTCTAACTGGTTCGTCGGAGCCGCGAATAGTCCGAAAGACCTGGCGATATTGGTCGATATCGACTGCTACGCCTCAGAGAGGAATAAGCGTTTGGCCGTAACTACTATTAAAACTATACTCGACACCTTGGGTCCCAACGATTACGTTAACGTTTATCGTTACGGAGACACCGCGGAAGAGATCGTACAATGCTTCAAAGACAGTTTGGTTCAAGCGTCACCTGAAAATATCCAAGAATTGAAAATAGCAACGAATTCCATGAAGCACGAGGAAATGCCAAAAAATATATCAGCTGCTCTTGGGACCGCGTTTGAGATTCTTCATAAATACAACAAAACAGTACAAGGGAGTCAGTGCAATCAAGCGATCATGTTAATTACTACGGATAACGCTGGCCTACCTACAGATGTGATAAAACGATACAATTCGCCTCACATGCCTGTCCGTATTTTTACGTATCTAATTGGTGGTGACAAAAGTCCGGAATTACACAACGTAGCATGCTCGAACAAAGGTACGTATTCGCTGTTCTTTTCCTCTTGTTTGCCTCTTTTTATTTCCCATTTTTCTTTTTTAAGTTTTATCGATTATGCTCGATACTACAGTAGCATCGAATAAAACTCAATTCCTATGAACTTGTCGGAACGCGAATAGATTACGTACCTGATTGAAGTTCGTACGATAGGATTCCACTGATTCTCCTCGCTACATCTATAATTTTTCGTCCATATAGCGAAACTTAGCGTTAAAACAATTGGATTCAACTAGTAAGAATTCATTTAATTGGGCATTGACTAAAATTTGGTTCGAATAAATGCAGTTCGTACAAACGTAATTCCATCGTATTTATCAAGTTCATTCGGTAAATCATAGTTGTTTATTGTATTATGCCTTTACGTAATTATAGCATGTGTTATTCGTATCTCCATATTTTCTATTATACAGGATTCTACGCGAGGATCACTGAACTGGAAGACATTAGAAGTAAAGTTTTCGAATATATAAAAGTGCTCGCACGACCTATGGTGCTCTACCAGCACGAGCACCCTATTCATTGGAGTCCAGCTTACGTTGGCGGAAAGGTGAGCAAATTGAAAACCCTCGGCTTTTACTTTATATCTGTCTTATATCCAAACGTGATCTGCTGTACGCGGAGTTGTCTTCTCCTGTGTTTCTGTTTCAGAGCGGTAGATATGGTAAAGAACACATTGGCCAGTTAATGATGTCAGTCACCGCGCCTATTTTAGATCGTCGGAATTATACGGTAATATGTTTTCATCAAAATCTAGAATCTTGTCACTGTTTGTAACGGTAATTTCATTTATCTAGTTTGAAATATATTAAAGTTTATCATAAGCTTATCATAAACATATATATATATATTCTTTTCTTTTCCTCCCTTGTATATCATTATGTATCATTATGTATTATTATGTATCTGTTGCAGATGAAAACTGCTAACTTATTGGGTATCGTTGGCACGGATGTACCTATAGAAGAGATACAGAAGTTGGTTTCACCTTATAAGGTAGATAAAATCGGTTATGCGAATATGTAACGTTCGCGCTCAATGGAAAGCAGATTATTCAGATTAATCGCAGATTATTTTTCGAATTTGTAGTTGGGTGTCAACGCATATTCTTTTATCGTCGACAATAACGGCCGCGTTTTGTATCATCCGGATTTACGACCATTGGTGAGCAATGATATCGTGGAATGCTTTATAGAGGAAATTAATCTAATTGCTGTTGACTCATAGCCTTAATGTTCACTGACATCGCATTATTTGTTTTTATTTACGCAGCCAGGAAACGTAGACGTAAGCAAATCAAATACACAGATCGTAGCATAGTAGAAAAATTAACGTTTGCCAGTTGCAAAATTTCCGTTGCTCTCGTTTCGTTGCAGTACGAGGAAACGTTAAAACCCACGTATATCAACGTAGATTTGTCGGAAGTCGAACTTGCCGAGTACGATGGACCGTTGCACCCGTTGAACAATTCCCTTCTGCTCGATGTAAGTATCCCTAATAACTACCTAATAATAATATTATCGACCTTCTCTTTCTTTATTCTGGTATGTCGTTATACAGTTGAGGCATGACATGATTGATCAAAAAGAAGGGGAAACTAGCTTCGCCATCAAAATTCATTACGACAATATGGTGAGTGAAAGAATGATGTTGAAAACGCTACATGCTGCTTCTTACACGTCTGTCAACGCTCGAATCGACTTTTTACGCGTCTATTTTGCCATACGTCGAATAAACATTCTGATTTTGAAAATATACATATACCGACAGGTACGGTAAGAGGCAGTAGCTACGTCCACTCATGTACGTGCATATCTAAACTTGAGCCTTATCTTCGTACATGTAGAAGGTCTCCTATCGTTGCGTTATTTAACATAGGCATTTTGTTATTTTTCCGGTACGCGCATGCATATACATACAGAGACGAGTTACCATTAGACGTCACAATTATTTTTATACACCGATAGAAGGAACTCCGTTTTCATTGGGGCTGGCATTGCCCGAAAATTATGGTATGTTTCAATTGAAGGCCGAACAAGAGATCAAACGTGCGATAATAAACGGTAAGCGAATTGGCAGCAATATGTGTTCGATAAAGAACGAAGTAATAAATAAAATAAAGTAATTTCTATAATTTGGTACGTCTCACGTTTTCAGTAACCGACTATTTCAAGGGGAACAATTGGAAGGTGCATCCTGATTGGGTATACTGTGAATATAGTTCGGCTTCCGATAAGTGGTTTCCCACCCCCGAAGAACGCGTTCTCCATTTTTTGGCACGAACGCAAAGCCCGGGGTGGAAATGGATGTCCTTGAGACCAAGGAGTCCGAGCTCGCATCATAAACAAGCGAGCAAGCCCGACAAAGATGCTTATTATTGTAAGTTGTAGCAACGAATAAATGGTTCGCCACCTTTTACCTACCATCGGTTTTACTCCGTAGGTGATAAAACATTAGTGCAGTCCCTCGTGTTGGATGCGCTGGTCACCGACGGTTTCGACAAAAGAGGTGCGATGCACAAAGAGGAAAATCAAAGGTAAGTGGGTTGCGTGAGTGGAACTCGCGGATGCATGTCCTCTATGCGCGGACACTTATAGTGGAAATATCGACAACGCACTGCAATGCACAAGCAAGCACGCGTTTTTTTTTCACGCACCGATTATCGAATAACGTATCTTATTTGATATCGTAAAACCGCTGCCTACTATACTTTCTCCCCCTCTCGCCGTTGACTCGCATAGTCGTGTTGCGAACGAGATGCATCGTTGAACGATAATGAAAAGGGACTGCGTTGTTGAGAACACTGTTCAAGGTACGAGGGACCTCTTTTTGCGACGAAAAGGGGATGGCAAGGAAACGAGAGCCGGATTAAGGAGGTGTTTCATCCGTAGAAACGAAAAGGAAAAGGCAGCGCAACGATGTGAAATCAGAGAGAAAGAGCTGGAAAGCGTGCAAGAAGAGTAAAACAGAAAAACAAAATAACTTTGATCCTTCTTAACCGTTCGACTTGTTATAATTTCTTTCTTACAATCCCTTCGATCGAGTAAGATTAGAAAAGTATCTGTGTATTTATGTACATATTCAACATTATATATGTATACTATAGTAGCGTTGTTCGTTCAAACGCGACACGTACTATGCGCAACGGCTAATCTTTTTCATTTACAATGCTACCTTTTATCGCATATTTTTATTACATTTTATATTGTGTGTCTCCACCGCTAGCCCTATTGCCATACTGATGGCTCTACTGCACAGGTAATCCATTATGCACAATTATTTGTATAAGCGCACTCGTCGATATATTGCACGGTGATCTTTTCCTAAATGTCGTATTAATCGTTCGTTTTACGATACCTGCGAAAACATTCCTGACGATCCGATATCCCTTTCGTCGTTATATTTTCGTATCTCTCTTGACTTTGTCTTAACGATTAATCAAATCGTATGAATCGTACGAAGTTCCTCGTTCCTCAACAACTGTAAAAGTACGGCATCGAGATTTACTTCTTTTCAAGAACATACGAAATCGCGAAGTTGTATCGTGCACATTCCATGTTCTAATCAACATTAACGGAAATCAGAGAACGAATAGGTTTGATCGTACTTGAACTTTATTCTGCAAAGTACGTATTCTATGTATCGATTTTGCTACGCGGTAATTATTCATATTCGTTATCGAATATGAAAACAACGATGTTTTGTGCTCTCTTATACTTTTATTGCGCCGTCTCTTACTTATTTTATTACCTTCCATATAACTATCTTCGTGTTTGCAGTCAAGGAAAAGGCACATTTGGTGTAACAAGGAGTTTCATCGCAACGAAAAGCGGCCTATTTCGTTGGCACGAGCATCAACAAACCGAAGAAATCACGAACGAACCGTAAATGTCAAACATTCATTGTTATTTAATTCCGTTTTCTAAATCTCATACGAATCTCGTACGTGTTTCTCTTTGCAACAAGAACATCAACATATTAGAGTCTCAACGCGGTAGAAATTTCTTCGGGTCGACTTTACGACAAAACGTTTGGTAATCGTGACGAAAATTTTGTTGTTTATTTAGCCCGTTTGCTGACGAGTACGCAAGAGCTATAGATTCTTCATGGTATAAACGCGCCGTCGACCAACACTATATAGAACCGGAAAGTTTCGTTTTCAGCGTGCCTTTTGACGCCGGTAAGTAGTACTCGCGCTCTTGCAGCTTTCCACTTTCCACGGATCAAATAATACGCGTATAGTTGACCATTCGCGATCGACGTATTTTCTTCGCGGCACTGACACACAGCGAACTGTTGTAGTCGCAGCAATCGACGTATCAAGTTTGAAGAGAAAATTTTTAATACCGCCACTGTGGCCACGTTCGATCGCAAATGGTCAACGCTTGAACATTATCCTATACCGATTTTTCTTTCTCTCTTTCGTTCCTTAACATCGTTCGTATAGCAAATTTAACGAAATTGAAAATTAGCCGACAGCCCCAATCCACTGGTCACGGCCACTCACGCGGTTTTCATCGGGACGGGACATAGAGCACCAGCAGCGGTCGTAGGTTTACAGTTTCAACATTCTTCACTGGCCTCTCGCTTCGTCAACATTACCTCGACGGTAAATTTGTACGAAATATCAGTTACTCGCTCTTTTTGCTTTCCTTCCTGGAGTACGAATCGAACCGAAGACCGAAGGCAAATCGCACGAATCACGTCCGTTTTCGCAACTCGTTTAATAACAATTTTCTTTTACTTTTCAGTGCAGTGGTACGAGCTGCAAGAAGAACTGCGCTTCCGAAGCATTAGACTGCTACATCTTGGACAATAACGGTTTCATTATAATCAGCGAACGACACGAGCATACCGGGAAATTCTTCGGCGAAATCGACGGTACTATAATGGATTCTCTGGTTCAGGACAGGATTTATAGGTAAAAATCTTGAAGCACGGTGTTACTTTGAAATGGAAGAAAGCGTTGGAGAAAGGAGAAGAACTGTACGCCTTTAGGCTCGTAGGTTTTCATCCTCGAGTTAATTTCGTTCGTCGATTTCAGGAAAGTAACGGTGACCGATTACCAGGGCACTTGTAGTCCGCAAGAATCTCATCAATCGGCCGCACCGAGGACTTTCTCCGGATCCATCACGACGTCGATCGCGATACTGGGAAATTTTCTATGGAGCATGGCGTTCGGCTTTAATTTTCAAAATTTATGGCAAGTTGCTTTCGCGTTCGCTGGCGAATCCGCGAAGGCACTCGATGGTAAGACATATTCGCTCGAAAGAACGCTATGCCGAGAGAGAAAAGAGGCGAATTTCCTAGTTCTCGAACGTGAATACACTTTCAGAAGACTCGATGGGAGAAGTTCACGAGTTCGATCCGTTCGTGATAAGTAGAGACTCGATGGACGAAACAACGGAGGGAAACGAAGAAGCGTTCCCAAGGCTTCCGGCAGTTGCCGCCGCAACCCCTGTTTCTCCTGGAACAACGCGAGCTACGTCTGCCCATTATCCACAGAGAAATTTGAGATCTTGCGAGAAGAAGACGGATCTTTATATTCTACAACCGGAGAGACTGAATACCAGCGGTCAAAGTAATCCGTTGAAAGGAAAGTTAACCAACTGTCATGACACCGGTTGCGAAAGGTAGGTGTATAAGTATATTTCTCGCTCGGAAACCACTCGCAGATAAGAGGTAATTTGCGATCGAGGATATTATTCCGAATGGCACCGACTATCGATCGGACGATATTTGGTAGGAATCGTTGGGCGAGATAGTAGATCCGAGATATAAAATCTCAAAACGAAGATCTTATATCTCAGATTTACGGTCTCGTCTCTTTGATATCCAGGAAATTTCGGGAGTACAACCTCAATTGACAGTAGGTAGACTTATCGTCGCTTTGTCGCACCATTCAAAGACGTATATGTATGTTTGCAGGCCGTTCAGCGTACAAAAGATTCGCCATACGAATTTGATTCTACTGGTGGTAGACACGTTGTGTCCATGCGGCAGTAAACAATTGAGCATCGAGCCCATAGAGGCTCTGACGGAGCCTGGTGCTTGTATCGCGAGAAGAGAACGTTTGTATCGTCGTAGGCCTCCGAAATGTATAAACTACCATCCGGAAGAGATGGAGATCAAATTTTGTGGTAGCGCGAGTCGTCCTTGTCATTTCTTTTCCACGTTGGTTATCGCGATTGTTTCGAGCACACTCGCGACGCGATTCGCGTGACTTTGTTCGAATTGATCTTACACATACACACGCACGCACATCTACACGTACACACACGGACAGATAGACAGAGAGCGGACAGACGGACAGAGACACACAGATACTCGTGAATTAACGTTTTTGAAATGAATTTAGCGTTGCCGTTTCTATGAAACAGTTATGAAAATGGTATACTAGTTTATCGGTTTAATACCTATATAATTGATAAATACGTGCATACGAGTGAGCGAACGAGTGCATGCGTATGCGCGTTCATACACGCGAGTCGGTGGGTGCGCGCATACGAGCTTCGTGCGTGAGCGCGTGAGAGAACGAGATATGAGTGTGCGCGGATAAACTACATATATGTATATACGTGTATGTTGCGTGTGTGCTTATGCATGTGCGCGCGCGTGTGTATATACGTGTTTACATACATACACGCATGCGTGCATGCATACATGCACACATACATACGCAAGATACGTATACGTACGAAAGTTAATTTACACGCATTCACGTACGTGCATATGCACTCTATGTGTACGTAACAATCACATACATACACATGCTCACGCCTTTGAGGCATGCGTGCGCACGCGCACAGAGACATGTACATATCCAAATACATAATATTAATGTTGATCTATGATTACATATCCCATTATAAATTCTGTTGCGAAGAAATTTGTGAATATTTCCTAATCGTAATATTTCGTAATCGTATTACGTCGAATCTAAGTCGTAATATATAAAACAAATCGATAAGAATCACATGTACTCGCGATGCGTGTTCGAACAGAGTGGCAACGACAATATGTGTAAACATCTAAGATCTCGTAATACATACATCCGATTACAGTCGCGGCAAGAAGCACGATCGTTTTTTATCGTTTGGACGAGCCTGCCGTGCCAAACGAGACGTTCTATTTCTTTATATTTCGATTCGACTAAGACATAGCGTTACCGTTGTTTCCATACCTTCCGAGATCGGTATATGGTATCAGCTGATAATCATTTACACGTAAAGCACACGTGCAACGTGTGCACCACCCACGCAAGTACAAGCGTGGTCGGTTTTATAATTATTAATGCTCCGAGCGCGCGTGTTGTTTCGTTCAAGGTGGTAATAGAAATTTTATCGAAACGTTCCTATTTCACAAACACGCTGTCGTCGTAGGATCGCGGCAGATCGATATCGATGTTCGTCGGAAACACCAAAATTTCCCCTTGAATTCTCAATGTAATTGCCAAAAGCGCGGACCTCGTGTCGTATCGCGTACGTTACATAGCGTTAGACTTTGATATTACGCTTGCACTTACACTAGATCGAGTATCGATCCCTTTTTTCTCTCGTTTCGCCTTTCTTTAAAGTCGCGCGGTTATTAAACGCAACGCCAACAAGTTGTCGCACAACGTTCCGCCATTTCAATTTCAAATTACCGCTTGTAATTCTACGTAAACGCGATAGGCTACGTTCGTCGAGAGTCGAGAAACAAGACGAACACGAATGGAATATTGCGCGAGAAGCTTGGAGCAACGAAGAACCGACTAGGAAGTAAAGTGTCGTAGCACTTTCTTTTTATTAAAAATAAGGCAACATAAAATGTAACATATTTACAAAGAACTATCAATTTCAAATGTACGAAGACATTAAACGATACTTACGTGTTGTCGGTAATTCGACGACAATGTACATCTGGCCAGATACTTGTCTATGTACTTGCGCGATTCCACACTGGCACGAACACGAGAACGGAAAAGAGAATTCGTTCGTGTACCATCGCTGCGTATATTTGTGTACGTAACGTCTCTTTACCGCGCGCAAGTACATACACGCGTATCCGAATAAGATCACGGTGTGTCGCAAAAATTTAACGTACGTGTAATAGCCTAACGAAACGTGAAATGCAAAATAAAAAAAGGGTGAATTAAATCGAATTGAGAGAAAAAGAAAAAAAAAAGATTACAATACTCTGTCATTACGTATCTCGCAGTTTGGTTACCTACGATAATTTAGTACGTTGTTTACAAATATGCGGCTAGAAGTATATCGCGCTTCGTTTGCAGCGGCAACAGCGTGAATTACAGGATGAAGCTATCGAGAGGGGGTTTACAACAGTCTCGCGGAAAAAAGAACAATAAAATTTACGAATGTTTTAGGTAAGAGGTCGTCTTTTGAACAGCACTTCTAGGTGCTGCTATGTCTTCCATTATTTGTATATTGATAATAAAGTCGATTATTAAAACAAACACGCAGTGGTATGCGCCACGTGTGTGCATCATATATAGGTGTATATGTGCCGAACATGTTCTTAGGTACGTGTATGCCTATATGACGAATAGGGTATCGAATACTTAAAATTATGTAACTGAAATACGGCATAATATTATATAATAAAAGTTAAATGCAAGATAAACTCCTGCCTTTCTCTTTTTTCAGGTTAGCAGCTAAGTGATTGCGGATTTTGTCAATAGATGGTATTGATATATCCGCAGCCACTTAGTTGCCAACCCGATACAACCCAAACGGCTACAATCCTTCGACGAAACGAAGCCGAGCGAACTCGATCGAAAGGCTACGATTGGCCGACGATTTCGATAGACGCGATATTGGCCGGAAATCCGAGAGAAATGGATTCCGGAGAGAAGAAAGTTAGTGGAAACGTAACGACGATTCGTAACGCGATACCGTTTAGTCGATGCGACTAGAACTAACAGAATTAAACGAACGAGTCTGAATTTTTTCGTAGCGCCACCGTCGCATCTACGCGATTGGGAACATGGAACAATTACGGATCTATTCGACGGTGACCGTTCTGTTATCGCGACAAACGCGTTTGGTCCACGAACGATCTCGTAGCCACGCACATCCCCTTTGATGGTCGAAGTGGTCGAGGTTTCATGCTGTCGCTGATTCCAATTCGGATTTTTCGTTTTCGTCGCAGCTGTCGACCCTGGACAAAAAGTTGGACCAGCTGGTGTACGTGCCGGCTACCATATCGTCGCGTCGCGATCTCACGAAACTTAGAGGCGCGCGTGTTCTCCGGATATCGTTGTACGTTCGCCAGGCGAATCGGATCAGGATATACGTACGAAGGTGGTTTCGAAAACTATACTAAACGCACGAGTCGTCGTATAATTACGTATTACGAAGTAACAGGATTGGAAAATGTTTGATGTTACGAGGCGGCGCGACGCAGCGTCGCGTTTCAAGCTCGTCGGAAGAACGCTCGTTTACGGCAACGACGCGACTAATTAATCCGCGTCGGGAAAGGAATAGACGAGGAAGACGAAGAAGGAGAAGAAGAAGAAGAAAAGCGTCTGTCGGAGAAAAGAGGATCGCTGCGGTGGAGAAAAATCATCCACGCGGAATCCTGGTCGAACGACCACGGACAGGTTGCTCCTGTTGTCAGTCAAGCTGCGGCGTATTCCGGTTTTCCCTTCGATTAAACCTACCCGGGGAGAATGATGATTTCCGGTGGCGTCTGTTTCTTGCCTTGGGCCGCGGGCGCAGGTTGAAATAGCGGCCGAACGAATAGAGGCGGACCAATAGCGTATTCCGACGGCATTGTGCCGATACCAGTTTCTACGCTCTGCCTGTCGCTCCACGGTGAAGAGAGAAACAGAGCGACAGCGAGACGAAGAAGGAGAAGAGGGACGTAGGGAAGAAAGAGGGAAGCAGGCTTTTTGCCGAACCACGACCGGGTTCATTCATGAACCCGTTCCTCGACGAAACAACGATGAACGAACGACGTACCGGATGCCGACGAACGGCCGGGAATGCGGCTCTAAGGGGTTAATTGCGCGAATTACGTGAATTGTGCGAGCACGTCTCCGCATGGTGCATCTTAATCGGCCGGAATTATCGGCTTGCCGCCGTGTGTCACCGTTTTACCAGGCTGGTAAAAGGAGAACGTCTTACGTAACATCTCGTTCTCGCGACGTTCTTTCCGCTCGATTGATTTCGCTCCGTTTCGTAGGTGGATCGTCAAAGGGAGCAGGTAAAAGTTCACAGGTCTTAATTGAGTCGTTCAGGCAAGGCAGGGAAGAATTCTTGAATCGAGATCTGACGCGAGAAGGAACGGTTTGAAGGGAACTCGTCCTCTAAACACTTTGACTGCTCAGCACGCCACGGAAGTATTTTTATCATTCGAAGCGTATAATGGCGAAATAATAATAAATTGACGATGTAAGACAACGTTTTTCCTCGATGGACCGTTTATCTTATTGGTGATCACGGGTGACCACCGTGGCGGCTTGGTAACAGTTGATAGCGACATATTGTAACAAGGCTTCGTTTATTTCAACAAACCGTTCGCATTCGTTATTTCGTCGTAGGCAAAACGTGCGGAATATATCGTTGAAACGCGTAGAAGATATTAGTAAACAGTATTACGATTATTTTTACGATTTCGACGAAACATTCGGCTGAAATGGTAGAGGTAAAAAGAATTACGTTTGCGATAAACCAACGGTAGTGATAGATCACAACGGAGGAAAATGTGCCGTAGATTTATCGGATCGAACGATAGCGTATTCTACACCGCATAGAAGAACCCTCGAGTGGTATATAAAATTGGCTTTAGAGTTATTGTTAAATGCATCGATTTCAAACGCGACGATACTCTATAAACGAGCAACAAAAACAAAAATCGAGGTATCGGATTTTAGAATGGCACTCGCTATGCACCTTAGACAGTGCCATGCACCGGAGCCGTGAAATATTCTTATTCGACAAAGATCGCGACACGAAACGCGGAAGAAAGAAGGGCAAGCGCATCTGGCAGGAAAATTTTGCAGAGAGTGGTATGAAAAAAATGTTAAACAATTGGGATCAAAAATTGCTAAGAATCTGACCAAAAAGGTGACCACCTATCGTCGAGATTGCATCGATGAGCCACATTTATGTTTCAAGTGTTTTAACACAGTGCACCGTCAGATGCAAGATTTGTTCTCATTTTGTTTTTTATCGATGTTCTAATAAAAACGTTTAATCGTTCAATGGGGCACTTTTCGTTTCAAAGTGTCTTCTATTTATCGGTTATATTCAAAACGCCTTAACTATCAATTTTCCTACAATTTGTACAATTGTAACAAGTTCAAGCGCTCAGGTCAGCAATGACCAACGTGGCAGTCAAATTGTTAACGACGACTTCGGGGAAACGATAGTCGTTTGATTAAAAGCGAATAAAATCGACGACAGCGGCAGAGCATCGTTGTTCGTGACGGACCTTTTACTTCCCTTTCTTCTTTTCTTTTTTAGGATATCTAATACAGTAAAACGTATAACCGCAAATAGCAAAGTGGACGCGATAGCGTCGAAATAGAACGAGCGAAATTAGGATAATATTTTTCACAGTACGCGTAAGCGTAAGAGGAGCCAGGATGTTCGCGTACGAACGTAGACGACTGTACAAACGACTCGATAAATCGGCTAACTAAACTAGCATTTACCAACACCTGGCAAAAGCAACGCCGTAGCCCTGTAACGACAGGTCGATCTCGCGCGAGACGCTTAAAACGCGAAACAGGCGTTTCTCGATCGACGCGACGATAATTCCACGGGTTCGATGGCCAAACGAGTGGAAGCTGGATCGCGTAAATGCGAGCGTTCGATGAAATACGGTTAATTAATTACCGGGTAGGCTACGTCGCGGCGGACAGCACAATGTACGCGTTAAGCGGCACCGGTGTTACTATTTCGCCAATGCCAAATTAAGACCAGTCACCTTGTATGGAGTCGTCGTGCATCGGCAACGAGCCTCTTGGCTCCCTTTAATTAATGCCTACAGGCAGTTGTTTAAAATCGCTTGACTCCGCCCACGCCTCGTGGCGCGCACTCGGCTGCCATTCGGACGAATATAATTGCAGAGAACTCGCTGCGCCGACACCGTATAAAAACCAAGCGTGTCTATGGTGCAGAACGGACACGTACACGGAGTATGAATACGGAGAATGCGTTCGGGATACGCCGCTAACGACTGTAAACTCTGTTCGATTACGGTTGTTCCAGCTGGACGATAAGCGAGGTTTAAAGTTTGCGATCGGACGATGATCGGAGAAAAGCAGATTTAGGATACGGTCGCGGCACCAAAAAGCTCGTTAGTTGGTAAACGAGCAAGTCCGATTTTAGACAAGACGCGATTCCCTTTGAAAATATAAAGCAAAAGTACAGAGCGACGTCTTTCTGTGGCGGCACTCGACCACAAAGCGCGACACCTTCGAAGCGTAAGGCCGACGTGCCTACGGTTCTTTCGCCGAATATTCGGAAGAATGCATACGCAACTGTCGCGGACATCCAATAAACGGATAGCGGGGATTTCTAGGGGCAACGAAGAAAAGAACGCGTTTGCTTTCGAAGCAAAGATTCATTCCGCTCCGAGCTGCGAAGTACGAAAGGTTTAGCGTCACAGCGAGGCAAACACAAGCCGAAATACGTGATTATCAACTCTCGATCGTTAATCGTTAATTGTTGATCGTAAATAACTTATTAAACCTTTTTTACTGAGCGTCAAGAGTATTCTCGCGGGCACCTTCGCCAACAACCACCTCGGTACGTTTACGTAACGCCTGGCCAAAACTAAGACAAAGTCTGCGAATCGACGCTTGCCGATAATTAGGCGAGACGCGCCACGCATCCCTCGGAATCCACGTATCGTAGGTAAAACTCGCCAGTTTTTCCAGAGGCGAGCGTGATTGGAGAGTTGTCCGGTGGTATTCTCAGCGAAATAAAACGAACTTCGCATTGGTAATAAACGTTGGAGTGAACGACAGGGTGGCGAATTCACCTTTAATCGGAAATCTAATGTTTCATTCGTGCCGATAATTTACCTCGCGACCTACGACCTCCCCGCACAGACTCGTACTCGACGGAAATAAAATTTCTTTCGCCACCCTCGGCGAACCTGGCGCAAACGTCGAGCGAACCGACGATTAAACTCCCTTAGAAACTCGTAATTCCAAAGAACGTTAACTCCTACACGCGCGGCAATCTCGTTTCGTTGGAAGAGCGCGTGCGCGCACGCGTTATCCAGCCAAGTCGGCGGAGATATCCCGGCGGCGGGATAGGGGAGCGTGCGAGACAAATTGAAGTTTTTCGCGAACGAACCTGTCCGTGCACCGCGAACCTGTCTTTCTTCGACCGAACCGGCCGCAGCAGCCCGCTCTATCCGATCTTGCTTGCTCGCTTCACGCTTCACGCTCGATGCAATTCCGCGCTCGCAATCTCCTCGGCGTCTGAGCGGCCACCGACTCGCCTTAAATCGCCGATTTACTGGACGCGCGAACTTCTTATCTTTTTGCCCTATAAGGCACTTGCCGACCCGAACGCGAGGAAACGCGAGGAACGAGTACGCGTATCCGGTTCTCTTCTCTTTGTATCTCGTGATCTCAGAATTTCGGAGAACGCGTATCTTTGAAAGTACCACGCGTTCGCGGGAAGAGAAGACGAAGCAAATTCGTCCGTTTCCACGACCGAACCAACGTTCCTGCGATCTTTCCACGATTTATTATCGACGCGTCGATCCAATAACTTTCGCTTCACGGGCTTCCGCTTCATCTTGCCATCTTCTTTTCTACGAGTTTCCTTTTATTCTTCTTATCGATTATTTCCTTCCCGCTGCTTCCGTGCCGTTTTATCGCGCGTTTTCTCGCATCGATTCAGCGAACTCGAGTCTTCGTCTTTGCTACGATCCTCGCGCGTATTTTTACGTTTCAGTTTTGCTCCCGTTTTAACGAACGAAGGGAATTTGTTGTAAAATCGGAACGAGGAGTAGCGATAACACGTTCTCCAGGTTTTGTCCACACGGTGAAGAGATTTTTTAACGTCGAAGAGCTACAGCAGCGCAGCTAAATGAAAATGCGAAGGTCCAGTATTCGTCTAGTTGAATCGTTTTCTCTTTTCTGTTAAGAAGCAAGAAAAATCCGGCTGCGGAGGATCGGCTGGCCGAGAAATAACACGCGTTCGAGTAGCCGGAGGAAGGCAAAGTTACGAAGAGAGAACGGTAGTCGATTATTAAATTTCTGTGCCGGCAGCATCTAACGCGGGACGTTGCTTCCCAGGCCCCCGGTGGTGGCCAAAATTCCTCTTTTTTTCATCGAGTTCCGCGACGAGACCGTATTAGGAAACCTGCAGTCATTGTGCGCGCCACGCTCCGCAACGACGACACGAAGAGGAATGGCGACGACGACGACGACGACGCCTTTTCGCTTCGAGCAGTTGCGCGTCAAATTTTCTCCCTCGTGTTCCTTCGTGAACTAAGCATACGATGTAAGTGGCACGAGAAAGACGATCGTCGCATCCTGTCGCTAGGAAAAATATCTACAAACAAAATTCGCGAACGAATCGCTACGTCTCCTCCGAGACGAAAATATCGTAGAATTATAGCTGAGCTAGGTTCTAAAGCGGCAAAAATTCAATCAAACGGATAATTTCTATACTTTCATCGCTGAGATCGTCGAATCTTTAAATCTCCACGTTCCACTCTGGCATCGACAAAATTAACATTCCGAGTTTCGCACGTCGGTGGCCTCTTACCGAAACGTTTCGCCTCGAATCGCTAGAAAAAATATGTAGAAACAAAATTTGCGAACAAATCGCCACGTTTCTCCTGAGACGAAAATATCGTAGAATAATAGCTGCGCGATGCACGGACTTTAAAGCGACAAAAATTCAATCAAACGGACAATATCTATACTTTCATCGCTGAGATCGTCGAATCTTTAAATCTCCACGTTCCACTCTGGCATCGACAAAATTAACATTCCGAATTTCGCACGTCGATCGTCTTTTAGCGAAACGTTTCGTATCGAGAAAATCGTCTCGACGAACGCGCCGCTGGAAGCGTCCGATCTGAAAGAAAATTCGAATCAAAGCGTAACGACTTTGTCCAACGAGTTCATAAAATTTGCAAATGCGCGAGTTTGAGTCTGTGTACGAAGACGCGCGGTTGGAGCGCCGAAGCGCGTCGCGTCGCGCCGCGCCACACCGCAACCACGTCTCCACATCGACCGACGATAAAAAGTGTTCAAGGTGAGCCGGAGAGACGTATGAATGGGCGTATGCATGAATGGCTGGCTGTACGCATCGAGCTGAGACCAGCCAGTGCGTGCACACTGCACACGCATCCTTGTGCCCTCTCCGCGTGTATACGTCGTGCACGCGTGTACAATACACGTAACACATACTTATCTGTTCAAGCGAGCTGCATCGTGGTCGCGATGTATACGGATCCTCGGCCGATGTATCAATGAATCGTTCAGAGAACGTTTAATTAGCTTTCTCTCGGCAATTATCTTCGACAATCGTAACAAATACTTATACGTATACAAATACGTATTACGGGGTTGGCGACATACTCGGCATCGAATTACCGCGATTACGATACAGTCGCGTCGCCAGGTGAGAAAGTAGCATCATCTTACCCCGTTTGCATCATGGCCCTGCTTAACACGTTGATTGCCATGCGTGTTTTCACTGAAATCTCCGTCAGGCCACGCGAGTTTTCACTGAAATCTCCGTCAGGCCACGCGAGTTTTCACTGAAATTTCCGTCAGGCCACGGGAATTTTCTCTGAAATCTACATCAGGTCACGCGAGTTTTCACTGAAATTTCCGTCAGGCCACGCGAGTTTTCACTGAAATCTACATCAGGCCACGCGAGTTTTCACTGAAATCTCCGTCAGGCCACGCGAGTTTTCTCTGAAATCTCCGTCAGGCCATGCAAGTTTTCTCTGAAATCTCCGTCAGGCCACGCGAGTTTTCACTGAAATTTTCGTCAGGCCACGCGAGTTTTCTCTGGAATTTTCGTCAGGCCACGCGAGTTTTCACTGAAATCTCCGTCAGGCCACGCGAGTTTTCACTGAAATCTCCGTCAGGCCACGGAAGTTTTCTCTGAAATCTACATCAGGCCACGAGAATTTTCACTGAAATCTCCGTCAGGCTACGCGAATTTTCACTGAAATCTCCGTCAGGCCACGCGAGTTTTCACTGAAATTTCCGTCAGGCCACGTGAGTTTTCACTGAAATTTCCGTCAGGCCACGGGAATTTTCTCTGAAATCTACATCAGGTCACGCGAGTTTTCACTGAAATTTCCGTCAGGCCACGCGAGTTTTCTCTGAAATCTCCGTCAGGCCATGCAAG
Organism: Bombus terrestris; assembly: GCF_910591885.1. Taxonomy (NCBI): domain Eukaryota; kingdom Metazoa; phylum Arthropoda; class Insecta; order Hymenoptera; family Apidae; genus Bombus; species Bombus terrestris. The sequence continues at coordinate 2,064,324 of NC_063279.1, read as the reverse complement.
TTTTCACTGAAATCTCCGCCAGGCCACGCGAGTTTTCACTGAAATCTCCATCAGGCCACGCGAGTTTTCACTGAAATCTCCGTCAGGCCATGCGAGTTTTCACTGAAATTTCCCTCGGACTACGCGTGCCGCAGTACCAAGCGTTCTCTTCTAAGTATTTCCACTGATATTTTAGTAATGCGAGTAAATAATTTGTTTAATAAACCATTTTCGTATTACTTTTATAACAATTCGATAGTTTTATTATTTCCTCTAGAATATCTTCTCAAATACCTACGATGATCCTTCGCGAGTAGTCAAATAAGCGTCACCCGAATACGGGTGTCAAGGCAGTCAACGCGTTAAGGGGACAGTTGAAGGCATCAGCGGTCGTTCGTAGGTGCAGTAAATGACATCCGAATTGTTCATGGAGTTTATCGAAAACGTACTGTTCAAAACGACTGGCAGAAAATGTTACCTCGCAAACGTCGCATCTTACGTTCTTTATAACAGAGGGAAAAAGTAAAAATTATTTATTTAAGACAAAATTATTTAGATTAAAATGGAAATTAAACGACATTGTTTCTCGTGGAATTCTTTAAAATGGTCGATACGTAATGGCACATCGGAAATATGGCATTTAAAGAACGTTTCTCTTCGAGTACGTTCAGATAAGCGTGCGACGCATCGCTTTAGTTTACATCGTAAAATTTGGATATTTTTAAAATTTGAATTTGTTAAGTTTCCTTAGGATCGACGGTACTTACTCATAGTGGCGGTTGAAAAGATTTTCACAACGAAAGTAAGGCTTGCTTAGAAAATAATAAACCGATATAGGCGAGATATCGACAAACGGGTCAAACGCGATCTCTCGCATCTGAAAAATACTTTACGACTGAGATAAAAAGCAGTCGCAGCGCGCGTAATAATCCACGCTTGGTGATAGAAGACAGTCGTTCGATTGCGTAATCATCAACGCTTGGATGCAAATGAGTTACCTGGCGCTTCGTAGACGTGCTACGTCTAACGTACAGTTTTCCAACGATCGTCGCACGACGGGAATCTTTCCCAAGACTTTCTTGTTCGGTGTCGAGCGTACGAGTAACTAAAGGCTTGAAAATTGAAAATTTACGCCGCGTGAATTTATGGCTGGAACCTCGTGCACCGATGAAGAAATAGATGGTAAAGTGCTAACGTGGCAATTACTTTGCAGCTAGTTTCGAATACCAACGGGTCGTCGACGAGTGTCAGAACGAAGAAGAAGAAGAAGAAGAAGATAATCGTAGTAAATCAACAAATAAATACACGCACGTTGAAGATAAAATGAACAGATTTATAACGTCAATCTTCTGCGCTCGCGACTCTTCTCCTCCCAACGTGTTCGACCCTACGCATCTTCCTTCGTTTAATCGAACAAATTTCTCGCCTTTTTTACAGATCGTCCTTTTTACGGTAGAAGATGACACACGTTGGAGAGAGGCACACGCTCGCGCGAGAGTAACGAGATGCAAACTGAACAATGTGCAAATCGTTGGAGAGGAGTAGCACGTCCATCCGTTCAAGCTGTCGTTGCTAAAAATCAACAAGCGGAAAGATCAGTGACGATTACGTTTTATTATTACAGATTATAAGAACCGATGTCCTCGCTATCGGCAATACGTACAAAATAGTTTTGCTTGTCGCTGCACAGGACAATAACGACACGGGTATAGGACGGTTCCTGTTGCATTTTCCCTCGTTCCGTCGCTTATCGTCGTCGTTGTTTTCAACGCGCAGTTTCTCCTCCAACGACGGAGATCCATCGGCGCGTTTACGAACTCGTCGAATCGCTACGAACACGCCGGGCATCCGCAAACGGGGCATCGTGAAAGCGAAAAGTCGACGAAAGCACGTCCCATCGAAGGAGGCGCCGCGAGTCTCAGGTACGATCGTTTCTCATTCTCGTTTCAAACCTTCTCCTATCGTTTTCGTCGGACGTGTACGAGGCGCCAACGCGACGATCTCCGTCCTTTCGATCGACGCATTCGATCACGTGTTTCCACCAACGTTTACGCCTTTTCTTCCATTCGATTACATCTTCATAAACGCCACTCACCGACATAAACTATGTACGACTATGTATGTACATGTATAAATAAACCGTCATCTATAATAATAATAATAATAATAATAATAATAATAATAATAATAATAATAATAATAATAATAATAATAATAATAATCATATAATAATAATAATAATAATAATAATAATAATAATAATAATAATAATAATAATAATAATAAAGAAAAAAACACGGCTTTTGATTTAACAAAGAGTATAAATAAGACTAGATTTCGTTAGGCGTTATTAAATAAGATTGGCGAGTAATTTACGATTAAAAAATAATCACGATAATCGTATAGTTAGAACGGGCTTTGCCCGTTTCCTCTTCTGTCGCTCTCTTCTCGTTATTCCGTTTCCTCCTTCGAGATTATTCCCCATGCCGAGTCTCGCTCTCTCTCAACCTACGTATTCTCTTCTTTCCCCGATCTCGTTGCCTCTCGTTCTTGCTGTCTGTTCCTGGAAGCGGACAAGCCTCGCGAAACGTATCGCAAAATCGAAAGCCGAAGAAAGTCTCGCCTCGGCCATGGTCGGGCCAGCTAGAAAGCTGAATTTATCGCGTCACGCCTCTCGTTTCTTAACGCGAAGATTACATCCGTATCCGCTTTTAATCGGCGAGCACGAAACCACGCTCTTTGGTTAACTACGACAAACACGTTCTTTCAGCGCTATGTACATTCCAGTCTCCCATCTTTGGCACGAGCTACGATCGAATTAACATTATTATTAAATCACGTTACGCGACGATACCACGCCGCTGTCTCTTCTCTCTTGCGCTCTCGCTCTTTCTCTCCGCCTTGGCGCAAGACGGTAGCGACGAAATCTCGAAATCCGCGCGCGATATTTAGCAACGCGCGCGTACGTCGATAAGAACAAGATACGAAGGGAAAGTTCGATAAAAGAAGTTCTCAACGGCCACCGTGTCGAGCGGCTGTTTTTCGATTTGTCGGAAGAACGCGACGTGCACGATGCGCGTCGTATTTTACACGCGTTGTAAAGTCTCGATACCGAACCGTCGTGACGTTAACAGTCAGCCGTGGTTGATCGCGAGCGCACAGCGAAAGCTACGCGATTGTCTCTCGCGTTTAACCTGTTACCTCGTTCGCTGCGTTACGTTTCTTAATCGGCAACTTCTTCGGCCAACATCATAAATTCGATAAAGGAGAAACGACGTCGACCGAGTCTTTCGAATATCGCGAACGTACGCGACCGCGTTCTCGATTTGACGATCCATCGAAGAATCGACCAGATTTGGCGATGATTTTTAGATAATTTGAAATAAACACGATCGAGCAAAAGGCGGATAAACATCGAAAACACGAATTATTAGGAGAATCGCGTAACAGGTTAACGCGTTAAAACTGCGCTCTACGCCCTAATCGATTGGCTACTTTTACGTTGCGCTAATTAGGTTTCTCAAAAATACCGTAACAAGGCAGTTTAACGCCGATGAATGCGATAAACGCTATGACGTTAGCAACAACGATCGAGACTCGTAACAGGCATCGCGATACAGAGTGACGCGCGATCGACGAATGGCTAGAAAATCGTGAAAAGCAGACGTCGCTGAACCAACAAACTCGATGGACGAGACGACCAGCAACGTCCACCTGCTTCGAGTAGATTTAACAATCGCGTTTTACAATCTCGGGCGTTTTCTTATCCGTTAATTTCGAAAAGCGATTCCTCCTTGGAAACTAAACGTTTCTTCCGTTTTTAATTCCCGTTACGTTTCCGTCAGCCAAAGCTCATCGGCAACGTATCGTTACATTTTTCACGGCTTAAGGAATATCGTCCTACGATACGCAGTTTATCGTTTACCAAAGTTTCGTTTCGTTAGCTGATAATTTTCCCGATCGTCGGATACGAAACACGGACATACGAAACTCGCTTGGAGGAAGAACTCCTCTCGACTATTTGGCCGTTCTTTTCATCGAGATCGATCGCCGCAGAATCACTCTACCGTCGTCCTTCGAAATCTATGTACAATATGCTGGCCGTTCTTCGCTTCGAGCACTGGCAAGAAAAAGAACGATCGTCGAACCGATCGATATCCGCTGGATGTCAGGAAGCGTCGCGCGCCTACTCCGCAGAGTGGCAAAAGTAGCGTCAAGTTGGAATCGTCCGACCGCCTCGGGCAGCAATTTCAACGTTTCACGTCAGAGGCAGAGCGCGATGCTCGTCGACGAAGCCAGCCGGAACGTCCACCATATTGGCACGAGGGACCGGCGACGGTAACACGTTCGTGTCGCTCTCCGCGTCTCCGTCGGCCATTTCGTTGTCCGGAGCGCCCGTCAGCTCGCGCACATTCCCCGGCAGGTAGTCCTTCCAGCTTCTAAACAGATACCTGGTGAATTTCCTAAGCTGCCGGAACTTGCAGTAAGTAGCGCCCTCGGCGGACTCCAGCTGCTGCGTCTGTATGAGAAATCCTTTCTCCTTGAACGTTTGCTCCAGCTTCTCCCTCTGAAGGGACTTTCGAGTCTTCCTCTTGCGACGACCTTCTTCTTGATTGCCGCTCCTCTGGCAGGCTGTCGGCTGAATCCTCTCGCCGGCGGCGTTGAGAAAAGCTCCCGTCGAGGAACCCGATTGCCCTGCCGACTGTTGAAGCGCTTCTCGCGGAAAGAACTCGTAGCCGCGCATACTCTTGTCCCCGGTGCCGCTGTAGTATCTAAAGTTGCCGCCTGAATCCACCGACAGGCTCTTCTTCTCCTGTAGACTGGGCTTCGCACCTCCGGTGAATTTAAATTTGCATATGCTCACTTCCGTCGCTGGATTGTTGTTGTTCTCCGATGGCATGGGCGGGATGAATATGGCGGATCGTTTCCTCTTCGTCGGCTGTCCCTGAGCCTGAACCACGGACGCGTTCCTCTTCGGCCTGGGCGAGACAGGAGGCGGCACGGAGGACGTTTGAGAGGCCGGTTGGACCGTGGCTGGCAACAGAGGCGGACTCTTCGTTTCCATCATGGAGTATATCGATTTAGGGACGATCTTCTGCTCCTTCGGATGTTGGTCCAAACCTCGGGGATAACATTTGTCGTTCTGTGCCATCTTTTGGTAGTAGAGTAGCTGCGATTGCAACGCCATCGGATGGATAAAGACTCCGGCGTTCGGCCAATACACGAATCCGGGATTGCCACCCAACACCGGCTCGATCACGTTGTTGTTGTTGTGATTCACGTTGTTGCCGGTGGTATGACCGAGATGATCCAGCGAACGGTAGCCCGGTTCCGAAGGGAACGTGGCGCCTATACACTCGATCTCCTCTCCGTCGCTGGACGTCTCGCTCTTCACCTGCCCAGACTCGTACACGTTGCCGTGTTTTCTTAGTAGCCTGATTTTCAGCTGATTCAAGTCTCTGATACAGAGATTCAACGGCTCGTCCTGCTCCCTCGAGTTTTCCATCGCGCCGAAGCTTCGTCGAGACTCCTGCGTCAATCGTTTCTCCAACAAGCTACTGATTCTATTCTGAACGTCGGTTCGTTGGAACGGCATCTGCGGCGAGATCCTCTCGCGGCAGTCCAGCTTGTCCCTCGGCGACAGCCTTCTCTCCTCGTGGCCAGGAGTGCCGGGTAGTATGGTGCCGTAATTCTTGTAGATCAAATGGCAAATGTCGGCTTTCTTCGGTTTCCTACCGCGTCGCGGCTTGCTGTTGTCCAGCGTGATCTCGCCCATGTAAGGCAGATCCGAGTATTTCATCGGCGGCCTGCCGGATCCTTGAGACAGCGGCTGTTGCTGCTGACCGTGACCGTGGTTATGATTATGGTGGCCCGTGTTCAACGCGTGCGTGGAGGTGGACGTGATCACGGACCTCCTGGAGCCCGACGCTTGGCACGAATTTACGGGCGAGCATTGCGACGACGAGATCCGCGGACACAGCTCTTGTTGCATCGCGGCGATCCGCTGCAGCCAGCCGTGCACGTCGGCGATGGGACTCGGCGTCGAGGTAGAGCTGGTTGGCGCCGGGCTCGGAATCGTCGGTTCCGTTAGCCGCGTCGGCGATGAGTTTAAAGCCTCTTGAGCAAGGGACGCCTCGTAGTGGTCAAGGTACTCCGGGGGCAGCGCCTGGTGATGAAACTTGAGCTTCCATCGCGACTTCCTGCGGCCTCGGCTGCAACAGATATCGACGGTTCGTTCGTTTTTAACAGATTCGCTCGCTCTTTCTCCGTCGACTGCTTTTTTCAACTACTCGAACGGACGGTCTCTCGGTCGTCGGTCGAATGGGAATATCACGCGATAACGTCCGATCGCCCTACGGCTCGTAACTCGTGATACGGAGAAAAGCAAAGAGAAGATAATTTTCTGCTCGACCGCGTCCCTTTCTCTCCGCGCGATTCTTCTCCGCCACGGATTCTACGAAATTCGCCGCGATTCGACGACATCCCTCCGCGTTCGCGATTCTACCCGCTAATCGATTCGTAATTAATTTCTCGTTAGGCGTTGCGGATGTGGCTCGTAGAGAAACGTATGGAAATCGGATGCTCGACGCCGATAATCACTTCGGCGATACGGGCCTTTCGTTAACGTTCTTTTCCACCTAACTGCATTCCGAACCACACCTTGGGACGGCGATTTATACAAACGGCTGCGTGCCACCTTACAGGCATATTATGCATAGAGAGAGAACGTGCCCCGCGCTTCTCTTCCACCGGTGGCTCTAGCGCGCGACGCGTTTAATGAAATTCAATAACGGTAATCGACTCGCGGCGTTTCAACGACGTACCAAACAAGTTCGCTTTTTTCTCGTCCGCGCAAGAGTCCGCGAGACACGCGGAACGAACCAGTTTCTCCCGGCGAAGAGTCCTTTTTGCCGCTTATTTAAAAGCGACTGTTTCGTTGCCAGCGCCGCGAGTTTTACGCGAAAATGATCGTTAAAAGGGTTTCACCGTGCGCGTCACCGACGCGGATCACCGAGGCCTCGAGGCTGTAGGCGCGCACGCTTTCAGCGAGATAACGGAAAAATCGTTTCTCGAGGAAAACGCACGGGTAACTCGGGCCGAGAGAGTTTCCGCGTTGCTACCATCGCTGATTATCGTTGTCACCTGGCTTTTTGGCAGCTGTTTTAGCTTTCGAGTATATACAGCATCAACGCTCGTGATTTGTTAACGAATTGTCAACCAATTATTTCATACGCAAAACTCGTATTTCGAGCAAACGATGATTTCCATATCTGTTCTCAGAGTCAATTTATGGGTGGCGAGTAAAATAAAAAGAGGTTACTAAATTTTCTTCCGTCCAAATTGATCGATTACTAACGCGATTATCGGAATAATTAGCAAGTTTGTATTATTGTCGATACCATCTAATGACACAATCCGCAATCACTTAGTTGCCAACCAATTATTGGTAAAATCGATCGAAACTAAGCGCGAAGGAAAGTTTTTTTTTGTTTTTTAATTATGTATTAGGTCGTCCGAAAAGTTTCTTTCGTTTCATAAGGTGATAATGGACTGTTGAAGTGGTCACCACTTCTACGAAAACTCTACATCTGGTCTTTTTAGTTTTCTCAAGCGCCGAAGCCATCGACAGCATATAGACGAAAGACTTCTTTTTTTTTTTTTTTTTTTTTTTAATCTCTGTTTATTTGTTCCAGGTTATTTACATATTTTTTTACATCATTTTTTTTCCAGAATAAACGCTGAATTCTAATTGTAGGGTGGTACAGGCAAGAGTACCGATACGCGGCGGTACAACGTAGCCATGCATTATTACATTCTTTTCTCTTTTTTTTTTTTTTTTTTAAGATTATTATTGTTAAATAAAATAAAATTAAGCCGCTGTTGCGCTGTGCTTATGTACGATATTTTAATTTATGTCCTGAAAGCCTGGACGCAAAAACAGGACAGTTCGCTAGCCTATATATAGACGAAAGACTGGTATGAAGACAGACCATAAACAATAGACAGGCGACGTTGACTTCGGGGTTTTTCAGTTATAAGGTAACGCTGCTAGCGTGCGGATCTGGACCAGCTCAAATCGTATTCCTACTTATTATTACACTTCTCTATTAAAAATATATATTCTACCTTACACTTTATCCACGCGTTTTCTCTCTTTATACGTCTAATAACATAGACGAACAACAATTTCCGTTTTGTATTACTTTATTGAATTAACTATGATCCATTTCGTCCCGTTTCTATTATTACGTTCGTGCATAATTCAACGAACTAATATAAAATAAAAAAACATCGTGCGTCTATTATTTTCTTATAAAACGAAAGAAACTTCTCGGACAACCTAATATATTCGCATAGGACAATGAGCGTAAACCGTACCAACTCGATTTTCGACCTCGCAAAGTATCTGGCGCGAATAAAAAGCGATTAAAACGACGATTTACCTCGGCCTTCCTCGGCTATTGAGATCCGTAACAGCCTGTCCTGCGCTTTCCTCCAGTTCTTGAATCTGATGATGGCTGGTTTCGTGTCCATGTCCGTGTTTGCCATCGACGGACGTCGGCGAAACGTCTGCATCTACTTGAGGACTATCGAATTTTCCATTAGCTGTGTGTCGCGACGAGCGAAGAAAACGGTACGAAGCTTTCGTATTTCACGTTCGTCGATAAAAATACGAATAAAGTAAACGCGGATACCTAAGCGCGTGGATCGGGTGAAAGTTGTTACTCGATGAACGTATGTATATGTCTCGAAAGAAAAAGGAATTTTCTGCGCGACGTAAACATTCGTAAAACGTCGTACATAAATCACGTGGAAGAATCGAAAAACACCTACGACCTTTCCGAAACTTTCGTTTCTTCGCGAACTTTCGATAGAGGAAATAAAGTATCTTTACGACCTTCCTTTCCAATTTACCTACGTAGAAATTGAACGATATATAAAACTCGTGTCGACGCGAGACGATAACACCGATAGACGTACAGTGGCTGACGAAATTATTCGAACGCTTAGATGCGCGAAATTGAATGACCGAAACAATGTGAATTAAAGTAATTTGCTTAGACAAGCAGATGTCAATAGGAAGATGGAAGTGTTAAGATTATGCGAGTAAAATTTGCAAAGGATCGAACAACGTAGGTAGGAGTTATGGTACATTTATGAGCTTAAACAAGCATTGTAAGTGACCGACGAAAGTATTTGAACACTTACATATGCGAAATTGGATGGCCGAAATAATGTACGTTAAAGTAATTTGTTTGGAGAAGCAGATGCGAATAGGAAGATGGAAGTCTTAAGATTATGTGAGATGATACATTTACTAGAAACACGTATTGTAAGTGATTGACGAAAGTATTCCTACGCTTACATATGCGAAATTGGATGGCCGAAATAATGTAAATTAAAGTAATTTGTTTAGACAAGAAAATATCGATAGGAAGATGGAAGTCTTAAGATTATGTGAGATGATACATTTACTAGAAACACGCATTGTAAGTGACTGACGAAAGTATCCTACGCTTACATATGCGAAATTGGATGGCCGAAATAATGTGAACTAAAGTAATTTGTTTAGAGAAATAGATGTCAATAGGAAGATGAAAGTGTTAAGATTATGCGAGTAAAATTTGAAAAGGATGGAACAACGTAGGTAGGAGTTATGGTACATTTATGAGCTTAAACAAGCATTGTAAGTGACCGACGAAAGTATTTGAACGCTTACATATGCGAAATTGGACGACTGAAATAATGTGAATTAAAGTAATTTGTTTAGACAAGCAGATATCGATAGGAAGATGGGAGTCTTAAGATTACGCGAGTAAAATTTGAAAAGGATTGAACAACGTAGATACGAGTTATGATACATTTATTAGAAACAGGCATTCTAAGTGACTGACAAAAGTATTTGAACGCTACATATATGCAATTGTTGTGGACTTATTTCTGTTCACAATTCTGGCAATCTCGTTATATGTAATCGAAATATTCGTAATGTATATGTAAATAATAATCGTAATGTATGTGTAATCGAAATATTATTTCTTTTTCACGCTTCTCTTTCACACTTTTTCGTATACATTTTAAATACTATCGTGCACATTTTTACGTTACTGTTACTGAAACGATATCCTAACATCAAGCGAACGTACCAATATTTTCATTTACCAGTGATGTTTACATTCGCTGCAAAGAAAGATGAAAAACTATTAACAATGTTACAGCGTTTAATATTTTTGCGAGACATATATAATGAATGTTTCCAATAAATGTATCGTAACTCCTGTCTACATTATTCGATCGTTTCCAAAATTTACCGATGTAATTTTCATACTTTTCCCTCGCTATAGATACCAAATTGTTTTAACGAATTAGCTTAGCCCACCTTGTTTTATTAATTGAAATTTCTAAGTGTAAGCGTTCGAATACTTTTATGAGACACTTACTATGAATATTTCTAGTAAAGGTATCATAACTCCTGTCTATATTGTTCGATCGTTTTCAAATTTTCACGATGTAATTTTCGTACTTTCCCCTCGCTATAGATACCAAATTGTTCGAACAAATTAGTTTAGCAAACCTTGTTTTATTGATTGAAATTTCTAAGTGTAAGCGTTCGAATACTTTTATGAGACACTTATCATGAATATTTCTAGTAAATGTATCATAACTCCTGTCTATATTGTTCGATCGTTTTCAAATTTTACCAATGTAATTTTCATACTTTTCCCTCGCTATAGATACCAAATTGTTTTAACGAATTAGCTTAGCCCACCTTGTTTTATTAATTGAAATTTCTAAGTGTAAGCGTTCGAATACTTTTATGAGACACTTATCATGAATATTTCTAGTAAAGGTATCATAACTCCTGTCTATATTGTTCGATCGTTTTCAAATTTTCACGATGTAATTTTCATATTTTCCCCTCGCTACAGATGCAAAATTGTTTGAACAAATTAGTTTAGCAAACCTCGTTTTATTGATTGAAATTTCTAAGTGTAAGCGTACGAATACTTTTATGAGCCACTTACTATGAATATTTCTAGTAAATGTATCATAACTCCTGTCTATATTGTTCGATCGTTTCTAAATTTTACCAATGTAATTTTCATACTTTTCCCTCGCTATAGATACCAAATTGTTTGAACAAATTAGTTTAGCAAACCTCGTTTTATTAATTGAAATTTCTAAGTGTAAGCGTACGAATACTTTTATGAGCCACTTATCATGAATGTTTCTAGTAAATGTATCATAACTCCTGTCTATATTGTTCGATCGTTTCTAAATTTTACCAATGTAATTTTCATACTTTTCCCTCGCTATAGATACCAAATTGTTCAAACAAATTAGTTTAGCAAACCTCGTTTTATTAATTGAAATTTCTAAGTGTAAGCGTACGAATACTTTTATGAGCTACTTATCATGAATGTTTCTAATAAATGTATCATAACTCCTGTCTATATTATTCGATCGTTTCCAAATTTTACCGACGTAATTTTCATACTTTTCCCTCGCTATAGATACCAAATTGTTTTAACGAATTAGCTTAGCCCACCTTGTTTTATTAATTGAAATTTCTAAGTGTAAGCGTTCGAATACTTTTATGAGACACTTATCATGAATATTTCTAGTAAAGGTATCATAACTCCTGTCTATATTCCGATCGTTTTGTAATCGATAACGAAGAGACGGGGAAGAAGTTTGGACTCGAAGGTAGTGGAAAGTAAATTATAAAATTATTACAATCGATTAGACGTACGTACGATGGAACGTGATCTACGAGCCAAAGTTTTAGAGATCGCTGTACAGTGTACATATACATACACGTGTATACACATTCGCGTGGTGCGAATCGACCCAGCCGTTTTCCGAACCATCCTCAAGTGCATAAATTACTTTTACGCGACTCGAAGGCGATCGTACTTGCTATACTCCATTAAAAAAATAATCTGTCGCTCGTAAACGCCAGCGGAACGTCCACCGACCCGAAAACCTACACCGTCTGTATGTATACACATACGTTTCGCGTAATAATAACCTTTTCGGTGTATTATTTCATTTCGCTGACGAGATATATTCATCTCGTTACGATGCGCAACGCGCCATAATAACAATAATAATAATAACTAATGCCTTTCTTATATGATTTACGTACGATACGATAATAACACATCGGGCTGTCGGCACGAGCGTTTATCTCGCTCGTGGAATGCTAATTTCAGTCATCAGGCTACGCAGCGTCGACAAAAAGAAAAAAAAAGGAAAACAAAAATAGCCGACGAACGGAAACGCGCGCGATTTGTATTGAAAATTAGTTGAAAAATAAAAGAACGCGATCCAAGAATCCAAGGATTAAATTTACGAGGGAAATTACGAGGAAAAACGTTGGATAAAGAGGAGACAGTATGGACCGAGTGGAAAAGCTTCGATCGACATAAACCGTAGGCTCACCTCAACGCATTCGTGTCACGACTTCGTTCCTCCTCCTCCTGTGGCTCCTGCTTGACCGCCATGTGAAGCAGAGGTGGCAGCGGACACTTTACACGCGACGAACGATGCGGATGATGGTGCAGAGAAGCGTCGTCCGTGGGGCAACCGTCTATACCAGTAGATTGCGCGCGAGACACGATTTCCTCGGTCTGCATAGTGCCCCCTGCAACGCGAAACGTACTTGGTTACGTCGAGATCCAGCGATTTTTCGCGTTTCGATTTGTCGCGTCAGGAACGAACAACGTCGGTCGTTCTGTCTTCCTCTCTTTCTCTCGCTTAGTCTCCTCTTCTTTTCACCCTCCTTCCCGTTTTTTAAATCGGTTAAATTTGAAATCAGTGAATCGGATTTTACGATCGGTTGGTTCGTACCAAGCGTTCGACAGATCGCTATATCTCGCGCAGAGAACTGTTTGATAATTCTAAAGATATCCTCGTCGATACGATCCGATGGAAAGCAGGTGGCAGAGAGACGCGAGCGTTACGTTCCGTACGAACGTCTATCGAGTCGATACTCGGACGATCCAAAGAATCGACGATCTCGGCGAGTTTAGGGCAATTTGCAAACTGGAAAAATGCAACGCGCGCGATGTAAAATTACGATAATTGCGATATTATATGGATAGATACGCGAGGGAATCTCCGCTTCGGTTCTACCCTCGCCTCTACCTATTCGTGCAACTTTCGACTCGCGCAGACATCCGCGTGATCCATCGATAATTCCCGTTTGCCGCGAGAAATAAGAAAAATGGGACGCGTACGACGAATTTCGACTTTTCGTCTGGTCGTATCGCTGCCAAGTGGTACGCGCACGGGTCGAAAGGAAAAATTGCGCGTGGGCATCCGTCGCATCGACTTTTACGATGCAGCCTGGATATCGCGGAATATTCATAAGCCTCTGGTATTAACGAAACATCGTTGGATTCACCGTAAATGCTGGTGCGGCGTTTGCACGCGACGACAGGAGCAGACGTAGATTTGCACGTAGACGTAGAGCGGAGCAGGCGTGAGAAATGGAAGAAACTAAACAAATGCCCACATGCGAATCGCGAGGGGAATCGCGTGGGGTGTTGCGGCATAGTTGGGCCGCGTGTGGGCACGCAGACGCGTCCAAGGCTTCGAAATCGAATAAAAGGAAAACGCGCAGCTGCCGTGTATTACGCGACGGATAGGTTTAGGAATGTTCTTCGACTCGCCTCTACGCACACACCTGTCGCGTATAATTCCTCGTAACGTTCCTTTAAGCTCATCGAAACGTCGATCCGCCCCGCCACGCACGTATAAATATAGTGCTCGGTCTAAGCGCGTTCTTCGCGCGTAATAATACGTACGGCAATCAGAGGACGACGCGCTTACGCGCAAAAATCAGCCTTGGCGAAAACCACGCTATCGAAAGAAGACGCGACTACGGGGTGAAGATAAAATCGCTTTCACCTATCGTCGGTGCGTGAAAAGCTCGGTCACGTAGCGTAGAAAGCTGCGACTATATCGTCAGCCGGAGAAGGCTCGGTACTCCCTGCAGAAAAGTCAGTTTTATTCGAATAAAGCGCTACGTTCGTCGAGTAGTCGCCGATCCGATCTGGTTGCTACGACCGGAAGGAAGCTGGAACGTCGTTGAAAGCTGCGCAACAACCGACAGCGATGCGGAAAGATCGCGAATCGTCGTGAAAAATCGTCGCGAATGGGAAGCAACGCGATCGAGTCTCTCGCGATTCGAAAGCACCGGTTCGCGATATTTCTGGTAATATCGGGTTGGCGACTAAGTGATTGCGGATTTTGTCATTAGGTGGTAATGATAAAATCACTTATTTGCAGACCGAATACGTAACTCCATACGCCCGCGACGCGATCCATCGATTTGTTCGTGGCGGGACAAATTTAACGACAAAGACGATAACGTTCGATCGATGATATTTATCACGTATACATATATATTAGGTTGTCCGGAAAGTGTTTTTCCTTCGCAAACGTGTTTTTTACAACAACGCATCTTCGCGCAAACGCGAAACCAAGTCTGTGAAACGTCGCTGTGTTTATCTGGACGGAACAAAACGAACGATACGTAATTGGAGAAAATAATATAAAACGAAAAGCGTCTATTATTTCGTGGTAAAACGAAAGAAACTTTTCGGACAAGCTGATATATCCGAAGAGCCAGGGAGAATGACGCGTGTCTGAGCTACCGGATCGAAAAGGACGGTCGACTAAAGGAAGAAAAAGGTGCGGCGACGGAACGATACGAAGGAAAAAGGGACGCGACTAGCTCGTAGACAAGAGCGGAAACGAGAAGCAGAAAAAGAGAAAGAATGGAGAGGCCGGCGTGTGGAATCGCAGAGATGAAGAAGCGTATTGTACATACTGAGTTTGCAGCACCGTAGGATAAAAATATTCCTGCTCGAAAATAGAAACAGACACGCGTACGGTTCTACCCAACACCCGCGACTCTTGCTCCGTACTTGGCCTTAGTCGATCGGGTTTCACGCCTTACCTTCCTATACCATCTTCGTTCCCAGACATCGGTGTAGTCGTGGTCGAATCATGGCGAGCGACGACCAATTCGAATCGAAGATTTCGAATCCGCCGTTTCGTCTTTGTACGTATGTTTGTCGTTGATCTTTTGCAACGCGCTTGTAAAAGGTTTGTTCGTCGAGAGTCAACAAGTTTTCGACGGGCAAAGACCACGAACGTTCGTAAATTCGTCTAGGTTTCTAGCAGCGTTTTCTCGCTTTTCGTTTCTTATCGGGGAAAACGTCGATCGCGTCGCGTGTCTTTGACGGAGCGCGAAGTGGTAAGCGCCTCGTAAGCGCGCGATATCGATGCAAATTTTGGCGAATGTTTCCCAAATTTGAAAATACTGCGATCGCGATACACACGGAGTAACGTAGAACGACGTTTCTCTGTCGATTCGAAGGAATAAAAGCTATTCTGGCAACGACGTTTCGAAAGCAAAGCGAACGTTCGAGCACCGTACGGTGAAGGTGAAACGATATCGATCGATCACAGCTAATCGCAGCAGCGAAAACGTAGCGAAACGCGGTTAATTCGTTCGCAGCACGTGCGGCAAAAGTTCTAATAACCCCGGACACGTGTCATTTAAAATTAAACGGCACGGAGAGCGTCGCGCTAGCTAGATCGATCGAAGCGAAGTTGCGCCTCGACCTAGGTGTCGACCGACGTCAACGACGACCAAACGTCGCTCCAGTCGTGCACGCACCTACGAAACGTGAAATTCGATGGCAACGTCGTATCGTGTACGGTCGGTCTCGGTAAAACGATCCCTAGATTCGGCTTTCGAACGATTTACCGCGCTAAAACGCAGGCCAAAAACGGGAGCAACGTAGCTTACCGACCGGCGTGTCTGTGTGATGGTGTATTAATAACGGCGTGTGCGGGAGGTGGCCCGATTCATTGAAGACCAGTTATAGAATGATGCAGGCGGCCGCGTAACTACAATTTATTTTTTGGCTATTTTTAGCGGTTGGCGTAGCGCCACTATTTTCGGTTCTCTCAAATTTCTCACTCCATATTTGGGATTATGGATGACGGGCCCGCTGTGCGGTGTATCTTTACGACTAAGCCGGTTGAGACACTTTCGTTTGCCCGGTCGCTGATATACGCCGATGTTTCCTCGCCTCTGCCTTCTGCTCCCTAACTTCGGTATCCATTTATGCTCGCGCTAACTAACTCGCCACGCTACGACGCGCCGGTCACGCTCGTTTCACACGGAACATCGTTCCACCGCGCGCCAAATTTTCCATAGTATCGTTTCCCAAGCGAAATTACCGCGGAATCCCCCGATCTATGTTCGGCAACGCGCGTCTATGCCGCACCGTGGCACGTAGAAGCGTGCGTAGCGTCGGTGTAAATCACCAGCAACCAACTGTTCGAACGGAAACGCACGATATCGTTCGTCGCGATATTCCAACGACGTTTAAATATCCGACCGCGTGGTAATCGCGTTAGACCGATGGAATCGTCGGTGACTTTTGGCGATTAACCGATCGCAGCTTTCCGCAACGTGTGGATAATTGGATCGCGTAACGATCGTGACGCGAATGTCAGAGGCGACTGATTTTTTCGCAATACCCGTGACACGCGACGACCGTACGCGATTACACGGGCAACAAGTGGACAACGATTAGTGGCGAGTACTCGCACGCGATCGAGCATGCGTTTGCTCTCTAATTGGCAAGGACGCAAGTAGGTTAAAAACGATAAGTCGGCTGTAACGCGGAGGAATATGTCAAGGCGACGCGGTGACGGCGAAGGAACCGCGAGAAACCTTTTCCCTCCTCCGATCATCTCGCGGGTTATCGTCGTTGCGGTGGAAAATCGCCTTTTACCCGGAACGACGCTCCACGACGATTTAAACGCGAAACTCGCGTTACGACGCACGCGACGACAAACCTGTCGTTGATCTGGAAACTTTGAGGCGCGACAGGATGCTGGAGAAAGAGCGAAATCGAACAATTTCGACGGACCGTGATCCACTGGCCCGATTACGCTACCGTGTCGCTGCAACACGCCTACGCGCAGGGTCGTCGTGCCGCGTGGTCGTGGAAATATCAAAGGGAATCCGTTAGTCCGCGATTGCTGTCGAGGTACCTGTGACGGGAAACTTGCTTTCTGGCAACATGAACGGTCGTTGCCGAAGGATCGTGGTTCCCGGTAAATCCTGTTCCACGGACCACCAACATTCGTCGTTGAAGCTCGTGCTCCGACTCGACCGGAAGCCTCCGTCCGAGCAATCTTCGCTGGGCTGCTGGTGATTTCGTAGAAAATCACTGGCGCGATCGCGATCAACGGCGAACGCGGATAGGACGACGAACGATAACGAGAAGGCAAGACGCGGCGACACGATGGTTGCGGTGCGATGAACTCGAATCACGCGATCCTCGCTCCGGACACTTGTTGTCTCGACCGGGTCGTGTCGCGTTCGCGAGTTCGGCGCAGCCACGGACACGCTGGAAAAACGGGGAAAGCGTGGTCGATCGTATCGCCGACCAACTGGATGCCGAGAATGGAGACGGTAATCGAAAGAAGGAAGGTGCAAGAAGGCGGATAGAGGGCACGTGTCTGCGATGAGTTAGGTTATCCGTGGACGAGCACGGGACCAGCGATACGCCAAGAGGGAAGGAACACGCGCGAACAACTAGACAGAGAAAAGAAGAAGAAGAAGAAGCAGAACGAGAAGAGGCAGCAGAAGAAGAAGAAGAAGAAGAAGAAGCAGCAAAAGAAGAAGAAGAAGCGGCTGAAGAAGAAGAAGAAGAAGAGAAACAAGGAGAGATCGATGAGAGGAGTAGAAGAAGAACATAGGGAAGGAGGAAAGGAGAGGAGAGGAGAGGAGAGAGAGAGAGAGAGAGAGCCGAAAAGGGGAGAGAAAGAGAAGGACGACAAAACGGAGCAGTCCGTTTTGAGGCAGTTTTGGCACTGTTACCAGCACCAACGGCCAAGCACCAACCCCGAGCAGCGCCTCCACCTCCGCCTGAGGAAGAAAAGAGGGAGAGGTAGCGAGAGGAATACAGAGACGATGGCGGTGGCAAAGAAGACGAGCAGAGATCCCCCTTAGAGGAAGAAGAGAGCGAGAGCGGAGGCGAGGGCGTATATTCTTGATTTGGGCGGATGGAAATCTGAGATTGCTCCATATCGGGCTGTGCGCCGTGACCACGGAGGTGCTCCGTAATAGCAGACGTCTCCGAACCTTCTCCTCGCTGTCTCTCTTCGTTTCTCAACCTCTCTAGCCTTCCATCTCTCTCTCTCTCTCTCTCTCTCTCTCTTACTCGCTCATCGCGTGCTTCGTTCGCGTCTGTTCTTTTCTTCGCTTCTCTACTTCTCTGTTTCTACTTCTTTTTCTATTTCATCGCCATGTCGCTGTGCGTACCTCGTTCGGTCGTATTACGTTCGATAAACCTTCCTCGTCCGATCCATCCACTTTGTCTTTGTATTTCCCAACAACGTTTTTAGTCGTTCCAATTTCACCGATCTTTAATTACAGAAGCAGCGGCGTTTGAAAACGGCGTCGTTTTACGCGCGAGAAAGCAGTCGCGTTTCTTCGAAAACGTTTCTAACCGTTCGTCGACGGTTAAAACGATAACGACGGTTAAACGATAGGCTTCGTCGATTCGAAACGCGATCGTTCGATCTTTTCGAAGTTAACAATTTCGTTGGCTTTGCACATATTCGCGATATTCGAACCCCGTTTCCTTTTCCATATTTATTTTTGCTCGCGTTCGTTTATTATTTTTCCAGATTACCTGCTCTCCCGTCTTTTGCCATATGCGTATAATATTACCTTCTCGTCTCTACCTTAACGCGTTATCCCTTCCCCCTCTCCTCGTCGTTGTTCGGTTTCGCGAACGCGTATGATGCAAACACGAGGGTATATTTAACCCCGTGAACCAGCAGGGAAGAATCGAGCCGAGTGCAACCAGGATCTTCTTTTTCCGCTTCTCTCGTCTCCTTTCTTTTTCCCTTCTTTCCTCCTTTTCTCGCCGCGTTCCACGCTCCACTCTCGCGTAATTCGTTGACGCAAGGTGCTTCGAAGCTCGTCGATCGATCGATCACAACGACGGTCCACCTTTCGACGCGTCGAATGCCACTGAAATTCGATTTTGCCGAATCCTTTGGAATTATTCAAAAATACGACAGGCTGGACGAATCAAAAAATCGCCAACGTCGTGGCATCGGGAGAAAACGCGCGAATACGACGTGACATTTTGCAAAGATCGGATATTACGCCGTAGCGCGTTTCCATCTATCGCGGTTTCCAGCGAAAAATACGAAATTCGCGCAACTCGTTACTAATCGTAGAGCGAAACAATGGAGTAATAACAATCGTAGAGTAAAAAATGCAGGCAACAATTGGCAGGCTGATCGAACGCTCGATTAATAAAAGTTAACGTTACGGTATAAAGAAGCGAGAGTAAGTCGAGTATTTACTCGAATTCCTTACGCGCAAACAAGTTAATCTACAAATAGCAGAGAACATTGTAACTGTTTGTTGGCTTGACCAGAAAATTACATGGTCGCGCGGTGGCTGTGCAACAACCGGATAAATGAGAGCAAAAAATCGACCATCCTGAGTGCTGCCAACAGATCAGCCACGCTAACCGTCCGAGACACACCAGCGTTTTGCCTATGTGAGGCCGGGCTGTTTACGAAACGGACGCGAATCGAAAATAGTAGAGCACCGAAAACTCGTATATATCTGGAAACCTTATACCATTACCGCTTATAAAACCGAAATAACACGGTATAATAGGAATAATATCTTATTCGATGTTTCGCGAGTAGTTGTTTTCCGCCGTTTAAAAATATTTCTATGTCTCCTACGTCGAATGACTGCGATACGTCTTGGAAAATAGCCTGTGAAACATCTCGTTTAAAAATATTCTTAGAAACGAGAATTCGTTTCGAAGGAAAAATTCTCGTTTCTTGCACGAAGATCAGAAAATAGAAAATCTTGATACGTATCGCTAACGATAATTACCGATTTTTCAATTATAAGAAAACCGTCGGAATTCTTCCTCTCTTCCTCGCAATCGACGATACTCGTAAATCATCTTCCGTTGACGCGTCAACGTCCATCTTCCTTATGACGCAACGCGTTCGATTCGTTCGAAATAAGGAAAAATTCGATATATTTCAACGTCGATGAAAGCTTATTTAGAACGTGGTTCGGTAAACCGATCAATGACGAGCGTCGTAGAATCTCGGTACGTTTTAAGCAATTTCCAAATTTAGAAATATATTCGATTATGCAACGACAGAACCGTTACACAGCTCGAGTGGAGACCAGTCCCGGCCTGTAATAACGGATAAGCTAACAATAGATATCCAAGAATCGAGACATTTTTAAACAACTCGTAAGCCAAGAACGGGTCCCAATAAACAACGGCGAAACGGTTCTCGGTAGGAAGAGCAGCCACTTTTCTCCGTAATAACAAATAAGCTAGCCATAGATAGATAGACAAAGTGATCTTGGAAACATCGAACGAACGAGGATAAATCGATTATAATAAATTGTTGTAGTATCGTGGACAAATGGCCTGAGAAATATCGGACGAACTGTAAACAATGTCGCGAGAAAGCCGATATGCCGACAGGCCCAACGATGTATCGTCGGTCCTTCGATCGAATAGTTTCGTGGAAAAGGCTTGCGTGACCCTGGCCATGAGCGGTTGCGAAACACGTACGTGGTGGGGCTAAGGCAAAAGACAAAGGGATGCTAAGGGACAAAGACGAATTAATAGTCAGTGTTCGTTGAGAAGTGAAAGAGCGTGAGTCGAGAAAGTAGAGAATGTGAATTCGAAAAGTGAGGGAGACAGTGTTGCCTAGTGTTGTCGAGAGAGCGTTGGATCTGTGGTGACGAGAATTGCTAATTAACTATCTAGTGATGAATTCGGGTTAAACAATCATCGTTTCCTATTTAATCAACATCCGTTTAATCCATTTATTGTAAATAAACTAATTGTAGTAAAGATCCTACACTAGCGATAGGCAAGAAAGTGATCTTGCAAACATCGAATAAAGGAAGATAAATGGATTGCAATAAATTATGTTTAGGTAGAAATCGAATTCTCTTTGGCTTAATACGCTATCACATTCCTTCGTGGTATTCTTCGTATACGAACTCGATAGAATTGCGATAGCGAACCCGGCACGACAGGTTTCTAAAATACCCGAAACGACGAAATAAAAATTGTCGTTTTTGCTAATTTACCGCGTGAAACCAAAACGATCGAACGTGCTCTATCGAATATCAAAACCTGGCCTCGGTTGGCACAATTTTGTATAGCTGTACATCGGTCCAAGTTTGAACGGAAAGGGCGGGACAACGGGACCGAAGAACACGTTACATGTAACGACGTGTACAACCGTCTCTTTAGCAGTGAAACTATCGCACCAGCCAAATTGACTAGTTTTACAATTTTATTTTTAAATTCCTACTTTGTGTTATATTTTCTTCCGCAATGATGCGATGACTTTCGCAACGATAATTAAAAGAATAATATAATGAATTTTATTTCGTTTTTTATGTATTCAAACTGAAAATGATTTTGCATCGAGGCTACTTACACCAATATCATTTAAAATGACTGGTACTTGTCAAAGTGTAAAAGGGTGCTGCGATCCGTTTATCGAACCCCGATTAACCAGTTTCCTCGTTTCCTGCAACTTGCCACGCGTTTTTAAAATTTTTACCGCGTATCATTCGATATGACGATATCAGTTATCAGGAAAATTTCGGATCGATCGCTACATCGCTAGATGCTGACGCTAGAAATACCCACACCGGTGAAAATGACTGGTTCTACGATTTTATAAATGTGTCGACCCTCGTTTGGGAATCCTACGTGGATTAATAATACCAAAAATGTATTACATAACATGAAATTGCTTCTGTAAGAAAGTAATAAATCGATAAATATAAAAATACCCTATTATTACGTATTTTCATTTTGTCTGGTCTTGGTAGAAGTAGCATCGCGTTAACTATCGGTAGTTTTAGCGTTAATCATCCGCGCATTTGCGTGCACTTGGATTTTATGTTTTCAAATTCTTCAGACGGCGCGATCAACGAAACGCGTCACTTTTCCTATTTGCCCGCTACGAATGGCAAGTTGCGCTCGTCATAGAAACCACTGTACCTGCCCACTTACCTCGTCTGTTCGCCCCATGTACGCTAATACCTGCGAGTTTACCCTTGCGACTAATGTCGCAAGAAATACGTTGCAACGCAACGATATGCCTTTAAGCTGGACACGGCCGACCGCAATTATCCGTTTAACTGGCAGAAATGTAGCACAGACGCAGTTACGTATGCACGAGTAACGAGTCGAATGTAGCAAAGTTTCGAAGAAAGCAGCAGCCAGCGCGCAAGAGGAAATGCCAACGTAAATCTTCGAGTTAATGTTCCTGAAACTCTGGCTAAGTAAAAAGATAGCCATGATCGAATTAATACGGAGGAAACGTTGTTGCCAGGAAATTGTACGTACGAAAGCATCCGATCCCTTGTTCGAGCAACGTTTAAATTCCAACGATAAATATTGCTTTCCCGACTACGGATTTCCGATATTGATTACGCGTTGGTCGGTGTTAATTCGTTCTTTCGACACCTAACAAACGATGCGTTGCATAATAATTTTTAAAAAGACTTACTGCTCGTTAGAACTCTTTTTTTTCTATCGCGCGTTACCACGTAACAACGTGCGTATCTTATCTTATTTTTTTTTTTTCTTCCTTTATCTTTCTACAAGCTCCAGTGTTTTATAACTCGTATTATCGCACGATACTATATTATTCAAACTATCCCTATACTTCGATTTCCATCGCTGAGCAGCGCTGATAAACCGTATCGCGATTTTCCTCGAACATACCACCGGACAACGTTAAAACGAATCGCATACTCGTTCGCGGTACACGAGCAACAAGTGGCAGCGAAGGCACGCCACGCGTTTCTAATTTTTCGTACGAATTCTTCGATGATCAACAGCTGTGTAGCCAAGAATTCAGCGCGGCGATATTCTTCCTTCGAAAGCAAACACGAATCGTAATCTAACGCTTAGCCAATCGAACGGGGAGACCTCCCTTTTTGACTTTGGCAAGTTTTCTTTTTTTTTTTTTTTTGTTGTTGTCAGTTAATTGCGACACTTTTTCTGCTTTTACAAAGTACAGTGTATAATAAAATACACCAATTTGGTGGTGTTAAAATTAATTCAAGAGTTACACTATCAGTTATGACTAAATAAAGTTATAATCGAACGCTGTAGAAAGATATTAAAGTGCATTATGAATATTTAATATCACGTTCAAGTCGTGTTATTTATTTTTAGTGGCCTTTAATGTTTTTAATTTTACCTGTATCTTTTTATACTTTTAATATATACTTTTAATTCGGTGTTTCGTATAAACGATATTTGAAATCGTTAAACAAAATCATCACTGCAAAACATAATTGACCATTTAAGTAATTTATACGCTTCTTTGTTTTTCAAATAGCGAATATTAGTCGCGAAAACTACGAGAAAGCAAAAGGAAGGGAAAAATATTAGGTCGTCCGAAAAGTTTCCATAAGAGGATAACAGACGAACAATAATTTCTGCTTTATATTAATTTATCGAATTAGATATGTTCCATTTCGTTTTATTTCTGTTATTACGTTCGTGCATAATTTAATAAACAAACAAAAAACATTGTGCGTCTATTATTTCCTTATAAAACGAAAGAAACATTTCGAACAACCTAATAGATCGCGCGCCGGAAGTAACCGATCGAGAAACAAGCGATTCGAAAGTCCAAAGCGATTCCATCCGCCTTAAGAATCTCTCTCCGCGTTTCCTTCACTTGCTCGTGGAATTAACGTTCGTAAAATAATTAATATTCGCGGCGAAAGCGAACATTCCGCGGTCAGATTCGCTGTCCGAGAACGCGTAACGGCCAAGAAACAGCGTAATCCGACATAACGCGCTATCTCGCGGGTTAACGAGCTTCGAACACTCCACCGGTGTTCGACATCTCGAGTTTCCCACACAGTGGCACCGAATGATACGACGCGATGCGACGCGCCATCTCCTTTCCTCCACGTCCATCCGCTAGCGTACGCGATTTATTACACGTTCCGCTATCGCGTGTTCGCGAACGCACGTCGCGCGTTGCATCGTTTAGTCGACAGAGAGGATCGCGTTTGTCCCGGCTGTCAAATATGTTAACGCACGAACGAACAGGTTCGATAACCATCGCGTATCGGAAATTCGATTCTTGGTTCGCGATTTCGTCGTCCAAATCGTCCTGTCGTATCGAACGATGTAACAAACGCTGAGGCGGAATTTAGCCCGAGTCACGGTGTTACTCGCGGAGGCATTTTAACGTCACCTTCTCGACCCTCGAGTCATCAAGTACAGTAGCTAGAAAAGGTACTGGCGCGTACTTGGATTTTGCGACGAAGCATTAAGAAGTTCTTTCATCGGGTAGAAAATTCTCGTAGTCGTACGAAAGATATAAAACGACGCGAATATTTGGATTTGATCGATCAGTGCGTAAATTCTACAACGATGACGCAATGGCGGGTCAATGGAATAGTAAAATTAGGAATCGCCATCCGAGTTCTTTTCCTCTTGTCGCTGTGACACGTACGTATACACAGATATATTTAAGAGGGTCTTGGAAACCACGAAAACGGAGACGAGACAGGAGATGTAAGTAAAACGCGTCTCTTCGGTTCGTGACAGTAAAGTATTAGATTATCCGAAAAGTTTCTTTCGTTTTACGAGAAAATAATAGACGCGTAACGTTTTTGTTTCATATTATTTTGTCGAATTACGTACGATCCATTTTGTTCTATCGAGATAAACACCGCGTCATTTCACAGACTCGGTTTCACGTTTGTACAAAGGTGCACTGTTGTAAAAAACACGTTTGCGAAAGAAAGACGCGTCTTTTTTCAAACCTAACCTATCGAACGTTGTGATCTTTATCTCGAAAGAACAAAATAAATAATAAAACGGAAAATGTCGTGCATCCATTATTTCCTTATAAAACGAACGAAACTTTTCGGACGACCTGATACCATAACGTGAAATACCTGTGGCGTACTCAATCTTTGTCGAACGTTGCAAGAAGCGTTGTACTCGGAATCGTAAATTCGAAACGCTCTATCTTCCACGCTGTCCTAATTTATTAACCTAATAATATTTTTATCGAGATACGTATAATTTCGTGTGCTAGACTAGATTGGCCGCGTAGTAGCGACACGCGTATGTGAATATGAGTGTGTGAAGTATATGTGTGCACGACGAAATGTCGAAAAACAGATGAATGTAACTGTTATGTTGGTAGTGCGGTAGGAAGATGGCGAGACAAAGAGAGTGCTGAAATAAATCTAAAACTATTTTAATACGAATTCCAAGTGTAACCTTAGCGTTCCTTTACTTTTATCTCGGCAATTAAGATCCACAATTCTCAACAATTTTATTTAAAAATGTAAGAATATCGCCATAACTGTACTCGTTGACGCACTGTTATCGTCGTCGCCACCACTCACGACTATGGTACGTTATATGCCACGAGTACGTTATGATTATGCATTGAGATTGTGGAATCGAAGAGTCTGAACTTTGCGTCGAATCAAATTGTACGTTTTCTTTCGATAAAAAGGAAGAACAAAGGCTTACATCGAAGGCGATGTTGTAGTCTATAACGTTACTCGCGACGCATAACCGTGTGTTTATTGCTTCGAAGACAATAAACGTATAACACGGATTTATGTTTAAGGAAAACTTTTGTAAGCGGAATTTTAACGGAAGATGTTTACATCGGTGGTATCGCGGTACATCGGAGCCAAGAAACGTATAAACGTCCTCTATCGCATCGGTTATATAGCGATCGAGTTTAAAACGTTGCATACGTGTGTAGAAATTGCACAATCGGTGAGAACATGCGTTTACGGTTTTCGTTGCGTGCTTTTGACGATATCAGCGAGACAGAATCGGAACACAAATTCTTCTTTGCATATTACACAAAGTATATTTTATAAATATACCTATTACCACATTTTTTAAGCTCGATATTCGAAAACAGCAGCCACCTACTGACTTTGAATAGAAGGCGTAGGAGAATACGGTAACACGCTTCTGATATTCAAATACCGACTATGCCGTGAGAATTTATTAACGGAAAATTGTTTTTTCTTAATTAAGAACGATACCGATATTCCACTCGCGTATTAGAATTTATCGCTTGGCAAAGAAACGATCCTTCGTGTCAAAGTTTCGTTCGTAGAGCCGCTGAAACGTATTTCTAGCGATCGGAAACTTGCAACGACTCGATCGTCGTTCAATTGGAAAGACTCTTCCCGAAACGAGCCCCTGATCGAATTCAAAGAAACAACGACATTGCGAAATTGTTTAATTACGTTCTATCAAAAGCGACGTGAGTTGTTTCGAAACTTTGAAAATCGTTTCTTCGTTCACCTAACGCGTCGCGTCTGCCACGATGATCATCCACGACCCACGTTATCAAATTTTACGGAACGACGGAAAAGAGTACAGACAGAATTTTATGCACTGAACAAATTTTCAATTATTTAGACAAATTCTACTGGCTCATTGGCAAACGTTTCAACCTAAGCGCGCAGAGTATAATAATGCTGTATATTTAAACCTGTTTGGACCTATGGGATCCAACTATGGGGAACAGCGAGCGATTCCAACATAGAAATTCTTCAACGATTCCAATCAAAAACTCTAAGATCCTTAATAGATGCACTTTGGTATGTTACCAACGAAACGGTACACCGCGACCTTAAGATACCTACAGTTAAAGAAGAAATATCCAAATTCGGTAATAGATATAACACAAGAGTTAACAACCACCAAAAACCACTTGTTACTCGATTACTTGACACGACGGATCAGATCCGCAGACTAAAAAGACAATACCCTTTAGATTTAAGCACTAGTTTCAACTAGAATCAAACACGCGATAAACACTTACTAAACACGACATAGTATCACGCCAGAATTCCCAATGAGAATTGATTGTAAAATTCTTCCAAATAAAAAAAAAAAAAAAAAAAAAAAAAGAAAAGAAAAGAAACTATTTAGACGACATGGTCGAAAAAGTATACAATCGGACGTTATGAGATATGCTTCGACCTATCGCGTGTCTCGGAACATTCGCGCGGTAGTCGACGCGTTAACGTTTATCGTCTCTCGTAAAGAAATAGGCTCGTCTTCTTCACGTCATCGATAATAAACGAAACGAAGGATACGAAACGATAGATACCTCGCCGACGATTCGACAAATATTTCATCGTTGTACGTACATGTTAATACTTTGATTGTCACGCCGAAATCACACGTTTCGCTGAGGACGCCACGGTAGTATTTTTATTATTCGAAGCATATAACGACAAAATAATAATAAATTGACGATGTAAGATAACGTTCTTTCTCAATGAACCGTTTATCTCATTGATGGTCACGGGTGAGCACCGTGGCGCCTAGAAGATATTAGTAAACAGTATTACGATTATTTCTACGATTTCGACGAAACATTCGGCTGAAATGGTAGAGGCAAAAAGAATTATGTTTGCGATAAACCAACGGTAATGGTAGATCACAACGGAGGAAAATGTGCCGTAGATTTATCGGATCAAACGATAGCGTATTCTGCACCGCATAGAAGAACCCTCGAGTGGTATATAAAATTGGCTTTAGAGTTATTGTTAAATGCATCGATTTCAAACGCGACGATACTCTATAAACGAGCAACAAAAACAAAAATCAAGGTATCGGATTTTAGAATGGCACTCGCTATGCACCTTACACAGTGCCATTCACCGGAGCCGTGAAATATACTTATTCGACAAAGATCGCGACACGAAACGCGGAAGAAAGAAGGGCAAGCGTATCTGGCAGGACAATTTTGCAGAGAGTGGTATGAAAAAAATGTTAAACAGTTGGGATCAAAAATTGCTAAGAATCGGACCAAAAAGGTGACCACCTGTCGTCCAGATTGCATCGATGTGCCACATTTATGTTTCAAGTGTTTTAACACAGTGCACAGTCAGATGCAAGATTTGTTCTCATTTTTTTTTATCGATGTTCTAATAAAAACGTTTAATCGTCCAATGGGGCACATTTTGTTTCAAAGTGTCTTCTATTTATCGGTTATATTCAAAATGCCCTAACTATCGATTTTCATACAATTTTTACAATCGTAACAAGTTCAAGCGCTCGGATCACCAACGACACCGTCAAAGTGTTAAGGAAGTAAATGGACGCGCTGGAGGCGGCAATGATTTTTCCCTCTTCTGTTCGCGCGGGTATTAAACCTGCGTAATCGGTGATCGCGCGTTAAAATGGCAGCTTGTCAAGCGCGTTGTATGTC
Organism: Bombus terrestris; assembly: GCF_910591885.1. Taxonomy (NCBI): domain Eukaryota; kingdom Metazoa; phylum Arthropoda; class Insecta; order Hymenoptera; family Apidae; genus Bombus; species Bombus terrestris. Next base: position 2,035,971 of record NC_063279.1, on the reverse strand, counting down.
GTTGTATGCTCATGGGCTGTCGCCATGGCCGAGTAGCCGGCATAATGTCGATCCATGAGCGTCGTGGATAAAGCTCGATGCCAGGACACTCCAGCGGAGTGGAAAGTAGCTGTTGACATATTGCTGCCAGGTATTGGGACACGACGCGCAAGTAGGCGGGGTGGCTTAACCTATGCGGTATATAATATACGCCTCCACGATATCCAACTGGCTTGGTCGCACGAGACAGCAACGCATCATCGTAACAGCATTTTCACGTTTCTCTATCGACGACAATTGCGAGAACGACTTTTACGCGAACGCGAATCAACGCGTCGACTGGCACGATGCTCATTCGCGGTGTTTCACGTTGTTAAGCTTTTTCCACCGATTAGGGTAAGATAAACTTCATGGAACAGAGAATGGCTAACAACGCGAACGACTCGCGCGAATGACATTGTCGGAGAAAAAGCGCGCAAATACGACATAATATTTTACAAAAGTGGAACGTCATGGCGTAGTATACGAGCCACGTGGAAGCCATACGCACGCCGATCGACTCGATGAATTGAAAAATAAAGTTAACAATTCTATTGTAGGATCTTTACTGCAATTAGTTTATTCACAATAAATGAATTAAACAGACGTTGATTAGACAGGAAACCATGGTTGTTTAACGCGAACTAATCGCAATAACGTATTACAATTAAGACAACTAATTACGTCACCAGGGATCTGTGACAACGACCATACCCAAATCCACGTCGTTCCATACCACCTGACAGTGAACCGTTAGGCTTTGACCCGACCTTTGCGCATCGCTCGACATTGCATTTTCCCCATTACGTGGGGCCATCAGGATCCTCTCTTTGCTCATCGACACCCACAAACGCAACATGTAAAAACTGCAAGCATTCGACCACGAGACTAGTCTTATGTACAGTTTGACTATGGTTTGAACAACTATTTTAACTTCGCTGCTTCATTGTAATATCGTACTTAATCATTTTGGCGAATAAAAGCCTACAAAATTATAAAAGCACGGTGAAGTTAAGTTATTGCTCAGCTACTCCTTTTTTATCGTTAATTTTACGTGACACTGGCAACACTCTCTCGACAACGCAACTCGCACTCTCTGACTTCTCAACTTACAACGACTGTTAATTCGTTTTTGTCCCTTAGCAACCCCTCGTCTTTATCTTAATCGCTTGATCTTAACGTCTTAATCGCTTGTCTACAATTCGTCCAACACCACTTATCCACGATACTACACTATTCCTTAAACTCGTTGATTCGAACGAGTCGGAGTTTCGAAAGCCGACAACCGACAATCGTCGTTATCCCGTTGTTCGTTACGCGCGTAAACTTCGTTTCTTAAATAAGCGGCGAGCTTGCGATAATTTTATTTAGCCGTTAAGAACGACCGGTCGAAAGTTCGTTAGAAGCTAGATTCGCCATAATCCCGACTATTAAATAGATGCGAGAAGATAGACGTAGGAAAGCGAAGCTTCTGTTATCGGATATTATCGCGCTATAGCTCGAGCGGATTAATTATCCGGCGATACAGCGAGAGATAGTACGTTTGAACCGGTTCGTCGACGAAAAGAGTGCACGAGTCAAACTCGCGAAGGACGTATCCTCGATGGTATAACCACGGACTGGCATACGTCGAAAACTTGTTTATGCACTTGCACGGCGTATAGCGAATCGATTTTGCCTTGATGGTCGATGGCCAGCAAATTCAAATCCATATCGGTGGAATGTCTGGCCGATAGCGTAGGGCGTAGGCCACTGGCTGCTCCGTGCTCTCGGCTAGCTCCTAAATCACGTCAATTAACTCGTTACGACTCGAGAGAATTATCCAAACGTTTCGAGAAACGTATAAAACGCTGCTCCGATATTTATCAAGTCGACATTTCTTATCTTCTATTCGTATCGCGTTCCCGTACAAATATCCATCGCGTTGGTCCATGGAATTGCTGAAATTGTCAAGCAGTTTCTTGCGTACGTCTACTTCTTGCGAATCGTATCTCGCGTTTCAACGTCGCCGTCAAATTATATCTAAATTTTCGTTTTATCGTTAATTGCACAACGTAATTGCGTTACCATCGAACGACGGTAAACATCGATTACGCGTTTGTCGGAACGTTTTTAGAAACGAACGTTAGAACGAATTTGTATTCCATCGAATAAAGGAAACGTTTGAAAAGATCGCACCGGAGACCGTTAATTCGAGATATCCGCGTAACGTAAGTACGTGTCGTGTTTTCTCGTCGTCGAGCAAGGATCGTCGTTACAGGGCGTAAAAATGGAATAACGCGCATCTAGCGCATTACTACACGACGCATAGCACGAGACGAGTTACGGCTAACGCGGAAGAATATTTCTTCCTTTCGACGCAAAAAGCAGACGTGGAATTTTCGTGAAACGAGAACGCATCAGCACGTGCGCGTTATTTCTCAATTTCTCGTCGTAATGTCCGTCGTGGCGATCAAACGTAGATCGTTGTATCCGATTCTCGAATATACACGAAAACAATCATCGAGACACGGATGAATTCGAGCGCGACGATCGGAAGATGTCTCTAAAACTACATTTACGAAGCTCGAAGAGGAGAAAACGAGCGTTCGCCGTAAGCCAACGATGGACCACCTCGCGCAGTTAGGCCAATTGGATCGCCCACGCACCGTAGAAATCTGTGAAAGGAATACCAAGCTCTGGGCTACCAATACCGTTAAATTGTTCCTGGCATTTCCCTTCGAGAAACTATTCAAGGTATACTACTTTTAATTTGGAACCGACGACTGACGCAATTCATCTACGAGTCTGTCATCGACGTAGGCGTTTCCTATTAAAACTCGTAAAACCGAGTCCATGTTCGGCGGTAACGTCCACGCGGCGCTATTTCGTATTCGTGACGTACTGTTTTCTGATAAAAATTCGTCTCGCACGACCTCGTTCGACGATATCGTCGTCGCTTGTTCGCCAAATCGAAAAGAAGCGAAAAAGAGAGAAGAAATTACGTAAGACGAGCATCGAACCGCTTTCGACAATTTCGAAAAGTGCAATTACGTTGACCACCCCGTGGCCTGTGAACTGCTCGATCGTTATTTATTTGCCATAATTTTGTCACGTAGGTACACGGAACGCGCGTATTCTTTGCAAAGTTTCAGGAACCTCTCTGTCCCGGATATCGTCGAGGACCGATCGTTCTCTCGATTTCCTGTCGCTGTACCCGTACACTCGAACATTCGGCGCTGTGACCATCGAATACTCGCCACGATGTTATTGCAACCAAGCATTATGTATCAGGTTGTCCGAAATGTTTCTTTCGTTTTGTAAGGAAATAATAGACGCACGATGTTTTTGGTTTTATGTTAGCTTATCGAATTGTGCACGAACGTAATAATAGAAATCACGCGCAGTTCGATAAAATAATATAAAAGAGAAATCGTCGTTCGGCTATTATCGCCTAATGATACGAAAGAAACTTTTCCGACAACCTAACACTCATCTCGACGAACTCGTTCATCGACGAACGTTCGAAGAGCTTGCAAGCTTCCTCGCGACTCGCGTTCGTCGATCCGAGGGATCGTGCGTTTAGACGTTTAGACGTCAATTTTTGTACTACTCGAGCACGCACTTGGCAAAATTTGAATCGATACGATGTTCGCCAATTACATTCTCGTTACGAATTAAATTTACAGCTGTCGCTCGCCTCCGATCCGTCGACATAAACGTCGCAAGAAATTACACCCGAGTTTCTTAGTTGACGTTGTTCGCTGCACGCTGAAACTAAAAGTAAAATCTTTCGCTCGAGTGGAGATTTGCCTGCAACTTATCGTACCGCGTTCGACGAGATCGCGTTGCAAATAAATTCTAATCTCCTCTGGAATCGAAGAGCACGTTCGAAGCTAAGACGAACAAGCTTATACGCTGGTACTCGACAAAGAGAACTTCTGGGTTCGTCGTTACCAAAGTATCGCCCTCGTTGGCTGCTACTTACGACAAGCGAGCAGCCAGCAGCTAAAACTATTCATGGTACGAACGTTGGAAAGAAAAAGGCTCGTTCGGTCAAAGTACTTTCGAGCGATCGTTAAAATTCGCGTTACCGCAACCAGGTTTCCACGGGGGCAAAGAAACGGTGCTTGCAGCGATCTTTTCGAATAACAGAGCGGACACCGATAGTAACGATCTGCCCGAAGGAAGCCAGGCAAAAAGGAACGCTCGGAATAGGGGACACCGTGTATATAATACCAGTCGGTGTCACTTGCACAAGCCACTTCTCTGGAACTTTGATTGGACGATTCGAGAAGGAGAGAAAGAGACGCAGACGCGTTTGTAAAACTTTTCCCCGGGCTGGTATGCCCGAATGTAAATGTCGATAGGCGGATAGCCAGGAAGAAGGGAGAGAAGGAAGGAGCGAGAAACGCTGTTATTTCACCGTTGCAATCTGTCTCTGGTTGCATGGGCGATCGCGGCTGCAGGTAAAACCCGCCGATCGCGATTGGCAGCTCTCTCGATGTGGAAATTCTCCCACCTCCGATCTCGGTACCCACCTTCGATTCCGTGTGCCTCTCGATCGCCCCCCTCCCCGCTATTCCAAAGAAGCCTCTCGCGATCGCGATCTCCGCGGATCAAGCCGACCCTTCCTCTCCGCTAATTCCAGAAAATATGGCTGTCCGAATCGATCGCCGGCTGCTTAACGCGATCCACCTTCTCGTCGCTAGCGTCGATACGCCTTTGTCTCGTGCGCGATCGGATCGGCAAATTTACGACGCGCGTGCGTCGAATAGTCGCGTCTTGTAGCTGCAACGCGCAACGTACAGAAATCGCCGTTTAATCTCCGATTGCCTAGAAATTCGTCGTAATAGTAATTTAAACGTTTTGGCGCGTCTCTCGGTCGGTTTACGTGAAAATTGCCATCCTTGGGAAACGCGGGCGCGTAATTCGCGAGGTCGACGATGCGTCGGTCGTAACGCGCGGAAAAACGCTACGTCGCGTCGCTGACGTTCGTCGAAACGGTAACGAAACGATCGGATAACGAAGCGTCGTCTCGTATAGAGAAAAAGAAACGAGGAAAGAGACGCGCGAGATACATATCGAGTATTTTACAGCTCGTGCTAGATTTTATATTTAGGAAGCCACCGTGTAACCTTAGAACTACTGAATTAGGTTAGAACGAAAATACTGGCACCCACACGCTCGCCACTCTCGCGTCTCCCCGCGTTACGCGTTCTGCGTTTAACGGCAAAACTGACAATTTTTCGATGCAGTTTCACGCAACCTGTTACGCTGGCCCAAACGATTCTCGTTATAAACGTCGCACCAGGTGCTCGACGAACCGCGAGTAACCGGTAAAACGCAAGTAACGAGCTTTCTAAATACGATTTTCCTACAAACGCTTCGTTACGAAGTGGCAAGGAAATATCGAAAGAAAACCGAGATACACGTCCAACGCGAATTTCCGTCCCAGAGAATATTAATATTGCGTCGTAGAACGCTTCGTTCGTCGCGACGTTCGTTACAGCGAATAATTCGCGAGAGCTCGAAACATGGAAATTGTACGAAAAGCGCGCGCCTCGTTTTTGCTACGATAGATTTTCTTATAACTTTACAACGAAGTCGTCCGTGGCGAAATTTTACAGACGCGACGTACCTTCTTTATTTTCGCTCGCAGATCGAATAGCGAAAGCCTGTAACCGATCGAAATGAGAGGTAAGCTTGCTCGAGTAGAAAATGCTGGCATCTTTTTTTTTAGATCCGTGGCATGTGCGTGGCTTTTAGAATCGCGTTACAATCCGAAAGCTTCTCCTAAAATATACAGAAGCGAGACGAATCGGACGCGATACGAACGAACGTATTTTTTCGAGGAGCGAAAACGCGAAGGTCGCCGACAAATTCGACCCGAATAAATAGATCACGCTTACCAGTTCGCTAGGAATCGGAGGACATCCGTTCGGAGGCATCGTTTCGCGTATTTATACGTCACCGGACGATTAACGGAAATATCCCAACGACGGAATACGAAAATATTTTTGGGAATATTTATCGCGATTCCAGTTGCCACGTATATATAGAGATCGATATTTACGGAACGTCGCGGTTGGCATAGAAAAAGCGACAGCGATGTTGGAAGCGATATCGCTGCGTTCGGAGGAAATCGATGTAAACGAGAACGCGGTATCGGCCGTTCGACTTAAGCGATGCTTGACGCGAGGAGAAAAGTGGACGCGCGCGTACAGCCATAAAAGGCATTCGCAAAAAGGGTTGAAGCCAGGATGTAGTTGTCGAATATAAAACTAGTTCTGCCCACGTAATTACGAATCGATCGCGACGTTGATAACCAAATGAGAACGCGCCACCACGCTGCGACGGGTTCTCTTAATTAAAAATGACGAAGCGAAATTTTCGTGGCAGCCAGCAAAGATAAATACGCGTAAGTACGTGCCAATGGCATCGATCACGCAGTTCGTAAATGACCCTGCCAACGGTGCCAACCGGTCGCTCGTTACTCTCCGTTCGAGGAACAACGTTTTACCTATGCAAACCGAGCGTTCGCGTTGAAAAAAGAGCTGCAATTAGAGGCGGTATCGCGAGCAAACCGAGACTACCGTGCCATTAATCAAAACAAGACAGGAACGATTTAAGAAGCTGCGCTTGGCTCGCAACGTCGCGTTCACCTCGCTTCGAGCATCCTCCTCGATGTCTTATCCTTCCGAGCGCGGCCGGATTTAAATAAATTTCAATACCGTCGGCCGCGAGTAACCATCTCGTCGTGCAACTTTTACTTTTACAACGAAACTGCTTAATATTTATCCGTTTGATCGATTGCCAGCTTTTTCGAATCACCGCGTACGGAGGCCAGCTATACGCGCCAGTTGCGCGATTTACCATTCCGTCCGATCGTATCACGTAAATACCGATAACGGTTCCTTCTTTCTTTAACGTTAACGAACGTGAAAAACGAACGTAAGAAACGCCAGATATTTTTAAACGCTAACGGTAACTTTGCGTATTATTTCGTCCGATATATAGCCGTTTCTTTACTCTCATTGTCAGGTTTCGCGGTTTCATATTCCGTTTTAACGCTTTGACTGCCACGCCGAAATCGCACGTTTCTTCCTTCGCCACTCGTCCATACCATCCTGTTCTCACCTAACGTTACAATTTCATTTGCGACACTGCTCGTTACTACCGTTGCAGTTGGTCTATGTTTCGTCTCTCCGATCCACCTGTGGAAGGATAAGTAGCGAACGCCGAAAGCCCAGCTCTAACCGAGTTTTAGGTTTGTTCGAACGAGTTTTGCTTCTATTACAGGGTGAACGTGTAACTAGCAGCGCGTCGCAAGTTTCACGAGGATCTAGTACGCGGATTTAACGGTTGGTTAAAGAATTAGAAATTCCGTTAAATCGATGTTTTTAAGCATCTTCGAGATTCAAAGTCAAACTTTGCCACGCCGAAATCACACGTTTCGCTGAGAACACCACGGGAGTATTTTTATTATTCGAAGCATATAAAGACAAAATAATAATAAATTGACGATGTAAGATAACGTTCTTTCTCGATGGACCGTTTATCTTATTGATGGTCACGGTTGACCACCGTGGCGCCTTGCTAACAGTTGATAGCGACATATCGTAACAAGGCTTCGTTTATTTCAACAAACCATTCGCACTCGTTATTTCGTCGTAGGCAAAACGTGCGGAATATATCGTTGAAACGCGTAGAAGATATTAGTAAACAGTATTACGATTATTTTTACGATTTCGACGAAACATTCGGCTGAAATGGTAGAGGTAAAAAGAATTATGTTTGCGATAAACCAACGGTAGTGGTAGATCAAAACGGAGGAAAATGTGCCGTAGATTTATCGGATCAAACGATAGCGTATTCCACACCGCATAGAAGAACCCTCGAGTGGTATATAAAATTGGCTTTAGAGTTATTGTTAAATGCATCGATTTCAAACGCGACGATACTCTATAAACGAGCAACAAAAACAAAAATCAAGGTATCGGATTTTAGAATGGCACTCGCGATGCACCTTACACAGTGCCATTCACCGGAGCCGTGAAATATTCTTATTCGACAAAGATCGCGACACGAAACGCGGAAGAAAGAAGGGCAAGCGTATCTGGCAGGAAAATTTTGCAGAGAGTGGTATGAAAAAAATGTTAAACAGTTGGGATCAAAAATTGCTAAGAATCGGACCAAAAAGGTGACCACCTATCGTCCAGATTGCATCGATGTGCCACATTTATGTTTCAAGTGTTTTAACACAGTGCACCGTCAGATGCAAGATTTGTTCTCATTTTTTTTTATCGATGTTCTAATAAAAACGTTTAATCGTTCGATGGGACACTTTTCGTTTCAAAGTATCTTCTATTTATCGGTTATATTCAAAATGCCCTAACTGTCGATTTTCATACAATTTTTACAATTGTAAAAAATTCAATCGCACAGGTCACCATCAATGACCACCGTGGCGTTACAGGAGAAACCGTGGCCGGTCAAGTGGCAGTCAAAGTGTTAAACAATAAATACCCGTAGCTCGTATAATTCGGATTATCAATCGTTTCAAGGGAATTCGAAGAGAGGCAAAAAAGAAAAGTGCCTTTTGCTTCCTTTTTTACGACGCTTGTACCGATCAGCCAAATTTACATTCTCCGTTTTAATCCAACCGACGTGTGCGGATCTTTCTTAAAAATATCTCGTTGCCACTCGTGTTCCCTTCCACGGACCGTGCATTATTTCATCGTAACCTTGCCTAGCAGAATTTCGCCTTACTTCGCCAATCGATCGACCATTGACTAACGAGCCTCGCAACGAGTTCGCCCACCCGTGGCCGATACGTCGTTGTTCGATATCCCTGGCGATTAAACAAGTATGTACACAGCATTGTTACGCGACGGAATTTAGAAAAGGCGACGTCGAACCACGCAACGCTACGCGCTCTTTCTTCTCGTTTCTTTCTCTCTCGTGAAAACGCGCGCCGCGATGACGAAACGCCTCGTTGTCTCACGTCAATCCGTAAACTCGCCTATTCTATTTCTACGACGATTGCTATATACCTGTTTGAGATATATTTTTGGTTCCTCTGACTCGTCTAGGGGCATGGTACGCGAACTAAACGGTCGGTGTATCGCATCGAGCGACGATGGATCGGCTTGTAAACGTAAGACGGTGCTTGAAGGGAAAAATCTCGTCCGGACATTGTCCTTACCGGCGAAACGAAAAATCTTCCAGCAGATATATCAGCCGCAGCTCGCGCTTTTCCCGCGAAACTAAATTCGAGCGACAAACTAAACGTACGAGGGCTACTTTAGAAAATTCGTCTGGCAAATTCGAAGCAATTGGCGTACGTTATCGATTAAAGAAATTTACGGAGATATGATTCGATGAAATATCGTTGGGATATTGTTTGGCCGGAAGCGATCGATTTATACGACGAATTAAAACGATTTATCAACTGTGACAGAGACGCGTGTCAGAAAACGGTAGAAAATGGCAGATAAATGGCAAGAGTCTCGTAGACGCGTGATATCCTTACAACCAAAAGAAAATACGTCGACTCTTGGACAGCCTACGCCGCGAATACCTGTTGCTAAAAATCTACGCTGCCGAGATGCCAGCCTCTCCCAAAAAGGGCGTTTAATCTCCGCATCGATTTGCATACCCCACGTTCATCGAACTTTCTCGTTCCCACAATGGCCATTAATCACTTAACCCGGTGCCGCTACACCTGAATCAGCTCGTACAAAGAGTGAAAATATCGCGTGGAAGCAACCGTCGGGATTTCACAATGACACGGTCCTTTGTTACGCATCGTACGCAGCGTGCTTTACGTTCTGGCACGGACGTACGTCTTAATTAATCAAGAGATCGTTCGGCCGGATAACCGACGCTCTTACGCACGTACGTTCGACGAAGAAACGATCGATCGTAAGAATTCGAAAACCACTGGACGGGAGAAAGTTTCATCGATGCGACTAACGGCGTGCTCGATGGAGGAAAACCGAGAGAAGGCGAGACGAAGTAAAACGATAGAGTCGAACGAACGTTACGTTTGAGGGGCGACCACCGTGATCGTTTCAAGGTCGTAAAACCGAGCACACGCGTGGAAAAAGAATGTTGGTGGGAATCGGGTTTGATCGGAACCCATCAGCCGTACCTGTTCTCTTAATTTCGAACAGCCACCGGTCATTATCGTCTTACGTTTTTTTGTATTATTAACGCATTAACGGTTGTTTCCTCGTACAATCGCTTTTCCTGCCCGACTTTCTACGGAAAAATATGAAAATACGCGACCCACTACCGCGCTATCTGTGGAACGACGCGTTCGGCCAAGTCTGTACATCACCGCGATATCATCCGTAAGACACATCCTCTACAACGTACAGACGCGCTATATTTTTATAATCGTCAGGATTTTCAGACCTCTTCGAATCTCCGCGACATTCGTTTGCCTTATCTTATCAGCGTAGGATCTTTACTGTAATTAGTTTATTTACAACAAATGGACTAAACAGACGTTGATTAGACAGGAAACCATGGTTGTTTAACGCGAACTAATCGCAATAACGTATTACAATTAAGACAACTAATTACGTCACCAGGGATCTGTGACAACGACCATACCCAAATCCACGTCGTTCCATACCACCTGACAGTGAACCGTTAGGCTTTGACCCGACCTTTGCGCATGGCTCGACATTGCATTTTCCCCATTACGTGGGGCCATCAGGATCCTCTCTTTGCTCATCGACACCCACAAACGCAACGTGTAAAAACTGCAAGCATTCGACCACGAGACTAGTCTCGTGTACAGTTTGACTATGGTTTGAACAACTATTTTAACTTCGCTGCTTCATTGTAATATCGTACTTAATCATTTTGGCGAATAAAAGCCTACAAAATTATAAAAGCACGGTGGAGTTAAGTTATTGCTCAGCTACTCCTTTTTTATCGTTAATTTTACGTGACACTGGCAACACTCTCTCGACAACGCAACTCGCACTCTCTGACTTCTCAACTCACACTGAATGTTAATTCATTTTTGTCCCTTAGCAACCCCTTGTCTTTTGTCTTAGCCCAACCAGGCAAACAAGCAACCGCTTGTTTATAATCAGCCCGACACCTCCCAGGACCCTCATCAACGACGTTACATTAGGTTGTCCGAAAAGTTTCTTTCGTTTCATAAGGTGATAATAGACGAGCAACAATTTCTGTTTTACATTATTTTATTGAATTAGCTATGAGCCATTTCGTTCTATTTCTATCGTAGTGTCGTGGTTGGGGGGCCTGGGGGGTGTCGTGCGGATTGTAAACAAGCGGTTGCTGAGCACGTGCGTAGCGAGGCTAAGACAAGGGGTTGCTAGGGGATGATAAACGAATTAACAGCAGTATGAATTGAGAAGTCAGAGAGCCGAGATAGTGTTGTTGGCGTTGTTAAGAGAAAATTGCGTTGACGAGAATTGTTAATTAATTGTCTAGTTGCCTTAATTATAATACGTTGTTAAGATTGGTTCGCGTTAAATAACCATTGTTTTCTGTTTAACTAACATCCGTTTAATCCGTTTATTATTAGTAAACTAATCATAATAGTTTACGACACTACGCTATTATTACGTTCGCGCATAATTCGATAAAATAATATAAAACAAAAAACATTGCGCGTCTATCGTTTCCTTATAAACAGAAACATTTCAGAATCATAGAAAGAAACATTTCGGACTAATATAACGTCTCTCGCTTTCTCCTTCTATTCTTTCCTTCTTTTTCATTTACGTATCAACAGGCTTGCTTAATGACGATAATGATACTAATAATAAAAATAGCAATGAAATTACACGCGTTTCTTCTTTCGAACGATCGAAACTGAGATTCCAGATTATATTTCCAATATTTCCCTGGCAGTTGAAACGCGTTCGCAGCTGACGTAACTCGAGGACTCGCGTTTTCGATGGAACAACGAAAGACCGCGACAACAACAACGCCGGAGGTCGCCGCCACTGCGTCCGTCTCCGAAACACCAAACGATTCGAAACGCCGGAGTCGATGTCTTTCGTCGAACGATCTTCCGGGTAGCTTTCGTACTATGGCGCGTTATTAAATAAAGCCAGCCGGTTTGTAAATCACCGGGTGTCGTCTGACCGCGGGGTTCGAAGAAACGTCGCGTAGGAGTGAACGTTACACGACCAATAAACGATTATTAATCGTTACGCGTACGCAAACGACCGGCAGATCGACGAGAAAAAATATTAGCAACGGCGATCGTGGGTGAAACGCGACAAAAGTCGTCGGTTTCTGGTTCTGTCGGCTGGTCGACGCACAGAATCGCCTCGATGGCCAAGAAAACGAGGAAATATTCATGAAGCGATTGTTGCAACGCGTTATTAAACGAATATAATTGCCGCGTGAATCACGCCACGCCGTCATGGTACGAAGCGCGAGAACCTTGGGCGCGAGAAGCAAATGAAACGAGACTGCAAATCGGAAAATCTTTTTACGGTATAGTCTACCTCGTAAAATTTCATCCGACGCTTTTATCGACCAACGTAATTAACCAGTTAACGAGGCAGAGACGGACGACGATTCCCAACGAACCGCTTTACTCGCGCTAGTTAACACTGGAACTACCGCACCGGGCAAATCGAATGGTTTTACAATTTTAGTTTAAAATTCCTACTTCGCGTTACATTTTTTTCATTTACAATTTTTATTGCGTATCATTCGATATGATAGCAGTCATCGGGAAAATTGCAGATCGATCGCTGCATCGCTGGATGCTAACACTAAAAATACCATAAAATACACCAGTCAAATTAACTGGTTTTACAATTTTATTTTAAAATTCCTACTTCGTGTTACATTTTTTCCTGCAATGATGTAATGACTTTCGCAATGATAACTAATAGAATGATATAATGGATTTTATTCTGTTTTTTACGTATTTAAACTGAAAATAATTTTGCATCAAAGCTACTTATACCGATACCGGTCAAAATGATTGGTACTTGCGAAAGCGTAAAGGAATCCTGCGATCCGTTTATCGAACCCCAATTAACCAGTTTCCTCGTTTTCTACAATTTGCCACGCGTTTTCAAAATTTTTACCGCGTATCATTCGATACGACGATATCAGGAAAATTCCGGATCGATCGCTACATCGCTAGATGCTAATACTAAAAATACCATAAAATACACCAGTCAAATTAACTGGTTTTACAATTTTATTTTAAAATTCCTACTTCGTGTTACATTTTTTCTTGCAATGATGTAATGACTATCGCAATGATAACTAAAAGAATGATATAATGGATTTTATTCTGTTTTTTACGTATTTAAACTAAAAATAATTTTACATCGAAGCAACACTTGCATACGTTTGCAAATGTTCTCCAGTGTTTTCCTGAGATGTATCTACCTGCTATTAAGTTCGCTAGCAACGTTGATGCAAGATGTTCATAAACAGATGGCGACTATTCTAGGATCCTCTGCTTTTCGCTTTATACATTGACTGAAACTTTGATAGCATAATTTCCCGGGATATTGAAGTTCCTCGGCGGATAAATTTATGCAGCTTTCGAAGAGTTAAAGGCCTTTCAAGACTGTATTTCGCGATAGCAAATGTTCCATTTTATCGATTAACAGCAATGGTAGAATAATAATGGCTTAAGTAGCATCGGTATAGGAAAATTAAATTTTTTGTAAAATTTCACGAACGATATCTACGAGAAAATTTGGCAAATGACATTTATGGGAATTTAAAAATATTCGGTCTTCCGAGGCTGACGTCTGAGGCAGCAGTGGAAAATTTATTTGATCAATCAGCGATAATGGTATTAGGTTGTCGGGAAAGTGTCCTTCTTTTACAGACACGTCCTTTACAACTTCGCATCTTTATACAAACGTGAAATCTAATCTACCGGACGTTGTGATCTTTATTTTGATAGAACAAAATGGACCATTGGTAATTCGACAAAAATAATATAAAACAAGAAATGTGTGCATCCATTATTTCCTCGTAAAAGGAAAGAAACTTTTCGGACGACCTAATAAACAGCGACAGGAATGACGAAAGGAAATTTGTCAAAGCCGAATACGTCGACCAGGTTTGCGAATCCTCTAGAATAAAGTAATCGCGATCGCGATGAAATTCCTAGAAACGAGAACAGATAATTGCCGCGTATTAATATGAATATTAAAGATCACGCTTTTCAACGTGTAAACCTGAATTACAAAGACACGTACAGGTACGTGCACAATTCAAACGCGTGTAACTCAATTCCTACATATATTTTCGCGTGTATGTACACAAACGAGATTCGCGTATTTGCGTTTGAATTCCTGCAATTACATAAACACGCGGATACTCGAGTGTCGGATTAATTGGCCGAACGAGACAAAAGTTTTGCCAGCTGCAGGTACCGACGACGAGTCTTCGACAGAGTTTCTTCTAACAAACGCGTTCGGTTCGCGCAAAAATTCATTCCAAAAGCTGAGGATTTTATCTCGACACTAACGCCGATATCTATGTAATATCAAAAAAGAGAAAAAGAGGGGGGTATACGCTTGGTCTATTGTATATTTAAGTTCGAGTTTCTCCGGATAGTATAAGTTGTAAATTTAAGGTATAAACTAAAAATCGTAAGAGTGCTGGGAAAGAGAGAAGGAGAGAGAGAGAGAATGTAAGTAAGTGCGTATGCCTTGGTGACGTCAAAGCTAAACGAGTAAAAGAGTGGGAGAAGGATGCTAGGGTCGAGGGTCGGCATTTTTTGACCCGAGAAGACGGAAGTTGAGAGCCGAGTGTCGGAATAAGACGTACGAAGATATTGTAATCAATATTTTAATATTGGGTATTGCTTGTTAAAACAAAACTAAACTTAACTTCGAATAAAACATCCTTTCTTGTCCTTGCTCTAGACTATTTAGATACTACATCTATACAAACGTGACAAACACCTCCGTAGCCTAAAAGCATGGAACAAAGCTGTTTTTGCCGGAGAATTAATAATTACACGACACGAGGGTAGACATCATAAAGCAACGGGGAGGCAAGAAAAGGAATAAATACGAGTTAACTCGATTCGTTGGCCGGCCATATACGGACAAAACGACCGAACGAATTATCAGTGGCTAACGACGCGGGATCGAGCCTTTAAAAAGGCGACCGGCCGACTACTCTTCCCATTGAGAGGAAGCCAGCCAGACCTCGTTCGTCTGGTTCGCTGCTTCTTCTTCGCCTTCATTCATCAAACATCGTATTCCAGCAGCAGCGCATCGTCAACCCGGACATTATTCAGCCGCGTTTTTCGAAGATAATAGCTGCCTCTACAAATAAGATCGTCGAACGAGAAACGTCCGGCAACTCGAGGTGCCTCGTACATTCCTAGAAGAGAACACCGACGCCGAGCGAACCTCGTAAACATTCCTCGTTTCTTTCGAGCTACTTCAAAGCGTATACCATGGAAAGAAGTTTGCCGTGTGCCAGGGAAACGCGGATTCGTCTTTGGGAATTGTGTCTCGTCGTCGCGACAAGTTGCAGGAGTATCGGAGGAAAAGGAGGAAAAATTGTTCGCGCTCCGTTTCGATTCGCGAGGGCGATATAGTTTAACCTTATCGTTCGAAGGACGCGCGGAGGACACGAAACGAACGAAGTTGAAGGAAGGAAAAAAATTATTAGACCGAGGACTTTTGTGCAAAAGCGTATTTGTTTGCAAAGGATCGCGTCTAAGCAGAGTTTCTTTCGTCTCGTAAATATTTCTCGTAGATATTTTGTAGATCTTCGTACGTTACGCACGAATGCTATGCATTTTTGCACCTGCAAATTTCCTAGGGACGCGTAAAATTCGACGGCTTGAAAATCATGAAAATTTAAATGTTCGCTTGTTTGAATACCGAATGAATGCTTTTCGAAAACAGTTAACACTGGAACTACCACACCAGTCAAATCGGTGGTTTTACAATTTTATTTTAAAATTCCTACTTCGTGTTATATTTTTTCCGCAATGACGCGACGACTTTCGCAAGGATAACTAAAAAAATAATATAACGAATTTTATTTTGTTTTTTATGTATTCAAACTGGAAATAATTTTGCATCAAAGCTACCTACACCGATGCCAGTCAAAATGATTGGCACTTGTCAAAGTGTTAAAGGGTGCTGCGATCCGTTTATCGAACCCCACTTAACCAGTTTCCTCGTTTTCTACAACTTGCCACGCGTTTTTTAAATTTCTACCGCGTATCATTCGATATGACGATATCAGATATCGGGAAAATTCCGGATCTATCGCTAGATCGCTGGATGCTGACGCTAGAAATACCACACCAGTGAAAATGACTGGTTCTATGATTTTATAAATTTGTCAACCCTCGTTTGGGGATTATGGTCCCAGATGTATTAACAATACCAAAAATGTACTACATAACATGGAATTGCTTCTGTAAGAAAGTAATAAATCAATAACTATAAGAATATTCTATTATTACGTATTTTTTAAAGATCAATCATTTTCACTGGTTTTGGTAAAAATATCTTCCTGTTAACTATCGGTAGTTCTAGTGTTAATAAACGATATATTAATGTAGTAATTTATTAGCAAATTATTATGATTAGTTTATTAATGATAAATGGATTAAACAGATGTTAATTAAACAGAAAACAATTGCAACAAACGTATAATAATTAAAACAACTAGACAATTAATTAACGATTCTCGTCAACGCAACTCTATCTCGACAACGCAATCCGCAATCTCTCACTTCTCAACTCATACTGCTGTTAATTCGTTGATCGTCCCCTAGCAATCCCTTGTCTTTTGTCTTAGACAAAATGGTCATAGACCACTCGGTGTCTATGCGAAGCGATAGGATGGTGACGCCGCATTTAACCTGGCGATTGTCACGACCGGCACCCTTCAAATCCGATGGACCGATGATGAAGATAAAGATGCGACGGCCTTGGCGACGATGCATATCGCCTAATCGGTCATCGATATCCCCACGGTCCTTCCACCGAATGTTCTAGAAGAAGGGGTGCGTGGCAACGGTCGCGTACGCCTACAACGTAGTGGAGATATCGAGGGGTGACAAAGAAAAAAAGGAACAGATCCCACCGAAAGTCAAATTGTAAGAGCTTCGGTCTTGGAAAGTCACGGCTGGAGCTCAGAACGAAATCGCAGTCGGTGTAAGCTCAGAGTTCAAGAAATAAGCTCTCTTTTGTATTTTTCTACGTGTTATTATTTTCTCCTCGTCTGAGCTACCCGTCTTTTATTTTACGTGACGCGATCGTCGAAAGAGACGGAACAGGATTGTCGAAAAGCTCGGTGTAATAACGGCGGTTCGCGTAAAAACGCTAAGAAGCTGGTGAAAATCGTAAATAAGAAGAGAAGCTGGAAGACGATGGATGGCCGCTGGCAAAAACAAAGGAATTTATACGCAAGATATCGTGGCTTCTTGCCGCTATAATCGTAAATAGAGGTTTATACGTTTGCGGCGATGCATAGATGCCCGAGCACGCCGGTAATCTGAGAAAAGCTGGATAACGAAGCGCATGGCGAATAAGATTTTATTGGATCGTTAAAGAGAATGGCGATTGGCGACAATTTGCCCCGTTTAATCCGCACGATCCATAACTTTCTCTTTAAATCGAACGATAGTAACACGCGCCATCCATCGCAAATCTCTCCGACTTGTTCATGGTGCCGTGATAACGTTTCCAGCTATTTCGCGCGTTCTTTCCTTTATATATCCATAGCACCGTAGTGCAGGCTTTGCTTATTTCCAAGAAGCCGAAAGTCGCAGCTTTCCGCGAGTTACGACGTCGCTTTTCGATTAACGCCGGATGCGAAACGTTCGCGTGAAAATTCACGTCCGCCCGACGACGAATATCAAAGTTGCAGAAACGCTTTCTCCAAACGCTTTTCCAGCGGATCGAGCCGCGCACCAGCCACTTTTCCACGAAACCAGAGTTTACGACGCAGTCGGACTTTAAACGTCGAAACGTTCGTATCGCGCGAACCATCGTTCATCGTACATCGTTCAACGCGTTTCCAATAAGAAACCATCGCGCCGACGTTGCACGGCCAATCGTCTGTAATTCCACCCACGTGCCTGCGTCTGTCCTACGGTCCATTCATCAAACCGCACGAGTACTTAAGTTTCGCTCGTAACCGGGGAAAGATAGACGCGGTTGCGTCTCCGCGCGACGTGCAAACGATCCTATATGAATACGTACGTGGCCGCACATAAGCAGCCCTTATCCCATATAAGACGAGCCTGGCAGCACTCGAGAAGGAAAACTCGAGATAGCAGCTCGATATAAAACGATCCGGCCCAGCGTTTATTTATCGCTGCCGCGGAGTATGCGTTCTACAGAGCGATTCCAACGAAATCGACCAACACCGATTACCGTTCGTGGTTTACGAGATACGAAACGAGAAGGAAACGTCGCGAAAAGAACGAGTCGTGCCACGCGGCGCCCAAAGAGAAACGATTCGTATCGTAATCCGAGTTCGCGTAATCCACGGACCACCTATCGATCGTTTCTCCATCGTCGCGGACAATACGAGTTTGCGTTTACACGAGCAAGTTGGACGCGAAATGAAATAATATTTTCAGAGTTTCGTCGAGACGTAATCGTCTTTTGTATTCGATAAAGTAGATGATCGGAGATGAATCGCGAACCACTAACCTTCTGCTTCTTTTGGAATATCGGAAAGACGAGAAAATCGAACGCCTTCTATGAATCACCGTGTACGAGCGCGGTAACGCGCACACATTCGCACCTTTATCTTTAGCGTCACGAGCACGATGATTTTATCCGGCTTGCACGATCGAGCCTTGATTTACGAGTTCCTGCCTCTCGATTGTTACTGGTGAGGAACTTGGCCTGTCACGCGATTATGTATTTCTACGGGAAAGCTGCTGTTAAACGATATCGATCCGTGACAAAGGTCGCACCGTGGTCGATCCGCTGATTCTCGTCGGTGAGTATTAATTTGCATTCTGCGAAACTCGTCTCGATCGCGACGTAAAAACGCAGTCAGATAATTGGAACGCTTTATTGCAAAAGTCCGTGACCCGAATGATAATCGAGCATAGAATAGGTTACTCTGGTTTCTCACGACGATCGTTTTATTCCTAACGCCCCCGATTTACGCTCAATCGCGCTCCAAGGATGAAGCGTCTAATCCGCATGCATCGCCGTTCCGAGCGTCGATCGGCGCGCTAGATCGTTGCACCGAGTAGAAAGCGATAATTTACGCCGATCGACTGTTCAAACGGAGAAGAAAGCTATCGGTTAAATCATTTGCATCGTGGCCCTACTTAAGGGGCCGTTTGAAGGCATCAGTAAGATGCAGTAAATGACATCCGAATTGTTCATGGAGTTTATCGAAAATGTACTGTCCAAAACGATTGGCAGACGATGTTACCTCGCAAACGTCGTATCATACGTTCTTTATAACAGAGGGAAAAAGTAGAAATCATTTATTTAAAAAAGATTATTTAGTTTAAAATGGAAATTAAACGATATTGTTTCTCGTGGAATTCTTTAAAATGGTCGATACGTAATGGCACATCGGAAATATGGCATTTAAAGAACGTTCCTCTTCGAGTACGTTTAGTTAAAGCGTGCGACGCATCGCTTTAGTTTACATCGTAAAATTTGGATATTTTTTAAATTTGAATTTGTTAAGTTTCCTTAAGATCGACGGTACTTACTCATAGTGGCGGTTGAAAAGATTTTCACAACAAACGTAAGGCTTGTTTAGAAAATAATAAACCGATATAGGCGAGATGCCGACAAACGGGTCAAACGCGATCTCTCGCATCTGAAAAGTACTTTGCGACTGAAATAAAAAGCAGTCGCAGCGCGCGTAACAATCCGCGCTTGGATGCGAATGAATTAAGAATCGCGTTTGCCTAGCCGGTGAAACACGATCAAACGTTTTCAGCTGGCAACGAGGCAAAGCGAAACAACGTGTACGTCCGCTTTTCGTTCGTGCCACGAGTTTTCGAAACTCGCAGCGAAAGAACGTACACCGAGTACGCTCCGATCGAGTCTGATCTCGCGTTGCGATCTCACGAGGCAACTAGGCGAACGACTTCAATTTCAAAAAGATAGAGGCGCGCCGGACGATCGAGGCCGTAGATCGCAGGAACGTGTCATTTACGAACGCGATCGCTGCAACTCGCACGCGTTAGCCCCAATAACGATCAGGTATCGAGCAAACGATAGATAATTGGCGAGATGGAGTATCGAAAAATGGGAAAAGAAAGGTAAAAGGCCGAAGGTAGAAGGTATGCGCGTCGATTAATTTACGCGTTGGTATCTTCGGCCGTGATCGAGATCCAGAGAGTAAGGTAAATCTGGAGTGGACGCGAGGAAGCTGATGCAACGCGCTGCTGAAACGCATTGTTCGCAGGAGGAACGCGCGCGCGTAACATCGACGCTCGGCCCCGCGATAGAAACAAAAGTAGAAGGCGGAGGCAAGCGGGGCGGCGCGGCGTGTGTACGAGGAAAGCCGACCGACCACATGAATGAAGCTTCCATTCATGCGTGCCTCTAACCCCTTCCTACAACCCCCTCGCACCGTCTATGGGATCTTGTCGGCTACCGACGACACGACTATGCGACATACGCACGAACCTACATACACAGAAACACGTTGGAAGCGCACACGCGCGCAAAACGAAGCGCCGCGGCACACGTGATCGCCATTGTTGATCGCGAGGAAGAACCGGCAGCGCCAGCCAGCCGCGTTATTCCCGGCTTTTTTGCGATAACCGGCACACTGATAGCATACTCGTTCCCGTCTAAGTGGTACCCTCCAGAGTCTCTATACCGGCACCAAGCTCATTCATTCGTTCGGTCACGTAACCGAGATTAGGTGTGTTTAGCGCCGATGTTTTCAACGGCCAGCGTCCACTAACGAACGGTACGCTTTCCACCATCTCCGCTCCGCCGTGAATTACGGGTCAGTGCAGGTGTTTTTTGCCAAGTTCGCGTGGACCATGTGTCTCGTTTTGGGCTTGCCAAACATGGTTGCGGAGTATGCTGTTGAGACAGGTTCGTTTGGTGCCTTCATTCACTTGTTTACGACGAAGGCAGAGTAAAAAGTTCCAAGAACATGCTCTCTTCCCCTCGATCTATGGTACATCGGAGATAACGTCCAAGAGTCGATTCCTCGCACGAAAAGCATCCTAAACACATTGGCGTCGCTTGCTTTATTCCGAGCTGCGCGATTCCTTCCACCGGAGAATCCGTCGTACGAGAAGAGACCTCAGCAACTAGGCAAACTCGATAAGCGATCCTCCGTTTGCTCGTTCGTTTTCGCTAAAATGTCACGCTGACCTATCTATGGTAACGCGCTTTGCGCTTTCGTATTCGCTCGAGGGACATCGGGTGGACCGCAAATGCGTCAGAATAACAAAGAAACGGCGCAGCCAGTAAACGAGGATGCAAATGTACGAGAAATATACGAGGAATATAACGAATTAACGCAGTCACTTTGGAACGTACGGAGTAGCTTAACGAGTGGCGACCAACATCGACCAGTTCCTGAGAAGTCGAGGCAGAAGAGCGTACGACTGTTGTCTCATTCATCGGCGACGAGGAAGAAGACTCTTGTCCCATTCATCGTAGTCCCGTCACGCTTGACGGGGACCTAGGTTAGCTGGATTTTAAGCACGCAAGCGGTAAGAACGGAAGAAAACAGCGGCTAGAAGGGACTGGCGGTGCACCGATGGCAGACGAAGAACGCGTTTCTTCTTCCTCGTCGAAAGAGTAACAAGAATGTCATAAGCGGCGGACGAAGAAGAGCCGGTCGATCCGTCTCTTTCTATTCTGCGTAACGAGCGCCAACCACAATTACAGTACTAATGGAAGTCTGCCCTTTATATGGTAAAATAAAATTACCGCTAATAACGTCGAATTAAAATATCATCGAACAACCGACCCGTGGTATTAACCTTCTTTCTTTCTTTTCTCTTCTTTTCTTTCGTCCTTTCTTTTACTTTTCATCGACGCGGAGAAACGCGACGCGATATTACCTTGCGATCGATTTTCTTGCGGAGCTGACCAAGTCGCATTTTGAAAGCAAACAGGGAACGTTGTTTGCGTTTTAACGCTAGAACTACCGCAACAGTCAAATTGACTGGTTCTACGATTTTATTTTTAAATTCCTACTATGTCTTTTTTCGCAATGTGATGACTTTCGCAACGATAGCTAAAAGAATAATGTAATGAATTTTATTTTGTTCAAACTGTATTCAAACTGAAAATGATTTTGCATCGAGGCTACTTATACCAATGCCACTCAAAATGACTGGTACTTGTCAAAATGTGAAAAGGTGCTGCGATCCGTTTATCGAACCCCAATTAACCAGCTTCCTCGTTTTCTACAACTTGCCACGCGTTTTTAAAATTTTTACATCATTCGATATGACGATATCAGTTATCAGGAAAATTCCCGCTAGATGCTGACGCTAGAAATACCACGCCAGTGAAAATGACTGGTTCTACGATTTTATAAATGTGTCGACCCTCGTTTAGGGATCCTAGATGGATTGATAATACCAAGGATGTAATACATAACATGGAATTGCTTCTGTAAGAAAGTAATAAATCGATAAATACAAAAATATTCTATTATTACGTATCTTTTAAAGTCATTTCGACCGGTCTTGGTAGAAATAGCTTCGCGTTAACTATCGGTAATTCTAGTGTTAAAAATTACATTCCCTCGGTTATACGTCGTAAACTCTGCGTTATTTGTCGCTTTCATTTTATCCAGGTACAGTCAACTTTGTACATCCTTTTGCTACGAGGCTTCTCCAGCGTCTACCATTTTTTCTTTACGCTTAACTTTCCATTTTGTCGTTCAGCAACCTACTAAATGCAAGAAAACGAGCGATTCATTTTCACCGTCTCTCCTACGTATTCCACGTATCGCACTTGCAAATGGCTTACGGAGTGAAATAAATCTTCGCGCGTTCAAATCGATTAGCTACCGACGTTTCGTTCGACCAATCTATCGGTTGCTCTATTCGTTGCTCGCTCCGATTATTCCTTTTCGCGGTTCGATAAAAATTACTATACCTCGAATCAATCGCAATTCGATTTAATTCGAATCAATTACAAAAGCAATATCACTACCATCGAAAGAGTTTCCAGGTTCGTTTTCTCGCGCCTGTTTCGTTTAATCGTACCGCTATCCCCGGCGTAACTGCACCGATCATTTGCAATTTCACACTCGTGAATATTATTACGCTCGTCTCGCGCGCGCCTGTACCACGAACCGACGTTTTCCTCCACCGAGAATAACCGTTTGTAATCGAAAACTATAAAGCAACGTGGAAATTACAGCGATGCGAATAGTCGCGCATAACGCAATCGACGCGTAAAACATAAACATCGCGAATGAAATATCCGGATTCGCGGGTAGATGCGTAGCGGCACACGAGCTAGACGACAATTCGAATCATGTCGCTGTTTTGCCTCGGAGTATCAACATCCTTAGAACGTACGTAATGCAATGATAAATAAACACCGGGTGAAACAATGTCGCCGCTACGTGCAACAAAGTGGAATTTAAATTTTCCGATACTCCCCCGACCTGTATAAACAAACGAACGCGATCGTAAGGTGACCAGTTTTCCAGTCTCAGTCTCGAGCGATTTAAATGGCGATTTTAATTTTAAAGGGGTGTTCTGAATTAGGATGTTCTAAAACAGCGTTTTCTTTGTGATTTTTTTTTTAAGGGAAAGAAAGAAACGAAGTTATTGAATTTTGAGGTGTGGTTTTATATATATTTAACGAATACAAAAGAATTTTTTTTAAAGTAAAAAAGAGGATTTCTAAGCCTATTTCATGGACGTGTTGTCGCTGCAGGGCGGGAAAGATCCACCTCGTAATTCTTGACTGAAAGAAAAAACCAAAAAAGGATTAAATTATTATATATCTTTCTTCTGGGTGAACTAAACAACGGCAGAAAAACAGTTTATTTAAATAATTGTTATAGCACCTTAAAGTTTATTTTTTTTTTAAGACACATTTCTTTTTTAAACTTACCAAAATTTTTAATTTCACGTGTTTCTCTGCCGTTGTTTAGTTCACCCGGAAGAAGAATATATAATAATTTAATCCTTTTTTTTTTTTCTCTTTTACTCAAGAATTACGAGGTGGATCTTTCCCGTCGATTGAAAACCGCAGCCCGTGAAATATGCTTAGAAATCTGTTATAATTTTTCCTTTTACTTTAAAAGAAATCTTTTGTATTCGTTAAATATATATAAAACCATACCTCAAAATCCAATAACTTCGTCTCTTTCTTTCCATTCCAAAAAGAATCACAAGAAAATGCTGTTCTAGAACATTCTAATTCAGGACACCCTCTTAATAGACGAATACACAGTCTTAGCGAATCAATTAGTACATTCTCTGTATCTATTATTTTAAAATATATTTGACTGTTTTCCATATCGAGGTATCTCGTCGTTTAAACCACACGACCAACCATCCTCTACAGATGTTACGACGTTAAAAGCGAGCTGTGTAAATGCAGGAAAACTTCTTTTACCGAGGGTACGACAAAGATTTTACAAGGCGGTCCGCGTTCGCCGCTTAAATAAAGATCGTAAATAAAGAAGTTAACTCGTAATAACGCGCGATCATTGAGCAACGCGTAATTTATCAGGGCCAATTACATCGTGGCGTTCCATCCCCACGGACACCTTCCGAGCGGTCGAGTTTCGAAAGCGATCGATTGGACGTAAAGGCCGCGACACCGTACGCGATTTATCGATTTGGATCGCGAGACGTTCGTTGGACCAGGTTCGGGACCAAACCCGACGCTGATTCGGCCTTCCTCGTTAACTCATATTTATACCGGTGATATTTAATTGATCGCGAGGATCTCTCAATGCCATTGTGGTCGCCTTTGAATGGAACATCGCGATCCAGATAAGCCCACGCGGCCAACTCGCCGTATCCCCGCGTCTGCTAAATGCTGGCCGTGTGCGAGTAACAACGATGAAAATGGCTGACCGGCGAGCAACTAGTAGAGTTATTAATCACAAACCGGACGGTGATTATTTCTCTTGGAATAAATACAAGAACGTTAAGAAGGTACTGTTGCGGCGCGGCTAGGTACGGCGGCGGATAACGCGGCTGAGAAACGCGTGTCCGCGATACCGCGCTATACGCACAGCCAGTTTTATCGCGCGTATCTATGAACGAATTAACGATCGAACCAGCGATTTGCCGATTTTCGATCGACGGTGAACTCGGTGGATCGCGAGGCTGATAACGCTTCCACGACCAAAGCATAGCGATTATACGATCGGGTTCTACGACTCGTATAAAATCTGCCGTATAATTTATAGCGTTTACCTTGTTCGTGGAACGTGACAAATATTAATCGATCTAAATTTTTCGCCAGCGTGCAAACTCCTTGACCGGTTTCGACGCGTGAATCTAGAAAGCTGCCGCGGTTTCTCTGCGAATACCGTGATTATCGAAATCCTCGGCGAAGATCGTCATGGAAAAATAGGACAAATGATACAGCCAAATTGGAAACATCTATCGACTAATCGTTCGACGTATCGTAAATTGAAAAGAACACGATGTGAAAATATTCCCTTGGATACCGTTTCGCAATCGTTTCGCAGGAAGAAAGGACGAATCGAGCGAGCGAATACGCCTGGAAATCCGTAGATCTGTAGCCGTGAATGTGACGTTTAAATAATCGTTTCGCACGTCCCAAGAGCCGATCGGACCCTATAATCATCGAGGCTTCGCTTTAAACAATCTGCAGTTGCTCAGGTGCGTATGTATAGCAGAGACCCGGAGGATGCAATCAATCCTCGTTTATACTTTATACGCACGCTTCACCAGCTGGAATCCAGCATCGTTTTAAGAAAGCTATCATAAATTATTGCGTGCTCGGACGTGTCCCATATGGCATCGTAAGTTTCCAGGCATCGTCGAGAGCATCGGAACGATGCCGTGGCAATTCTCCGCGATTCCGAGTCATCGCGAACCTGCAATAATAACCGTTTACCCACGCACCGGAATTAGAATATATCCGGCTGATAATTTATGGCGAAATTATGCGCGTTATTATGTATGTCAAGAAGACAAGGGAACGAGCACGTACACGCTCGTTTATCGTCGATCGAGCGCACACGTACATCGTTTTTCCTCTCGATGACACACGACCACCGATAAAAAATAACTCGAGAGATCGTAGTCGCGACTCGGACGACCACGACGACCGTGCAAAATGAAAAAAAAAAAAAAGAAACAGAAGGAAGATCGTGTTCGACGTACGCGCGAGATGGGATCTTCTGCGAGAATTCTATCAGAAATATCATTTTACGTAAAGATGAAGCAATCGGCAGTTCAATGAAATAAAAAGCGATGTAGATATAATGAAAAAATATATATAACTTTCGCGTGATGCCGTCTCTTTTCTTTTCTTTTTCCTTTCGCAGCTTCCTTTTTTTCGGTAACTGTCTCGGTCATCCGGTAGTTCTCGCACCTTCTTTTCCTCTCTCAACGTATCCTCGCACGCATTCGCACGTTGCTCGCTCGATATTTCCTCCGGCATGCATGATACGTATCTTCGATCTCCGAAGACGCATCGATAAAATCGTCATCGCAGCCGAAAGGTTTCGCTAACGTCGTCGTCCTTCGCTGTCTTCTATTCGCGTTATTTTATACCCGTCGTCTTGTTCAACCTTCGATAACTTTGTGTTTTAAAGGTTTCAAGATAAATACAGGAAATGCAATGTCTGTGGCACGTTTGCGTCGCGTTTGTTTCAGTTTCTGTCGCGAAAAGGACGCGACAGCAGAGTCACCCGTGTCGGTTTTTAGAATACGCAGTTCATACGGTTCGTATTTTGTCTCTTTGTCTCGTCGTACGTTAACGCTTTACCGACCGATAGCCGATTAATCGGTTTTTTGTTATCGACGCTTACCGATCGATAGCCTGTTAATCGGCTTTTTGTCGCCGACGATCTTTCTCGTTGTTTGAGCAGTAATTTCTTATTTGGTACTAAGGTACCTTGCTCAGTTGCGTCAGTTGAGTTGTTTTATAAGCTGCCACGGTTTTGTACCAATTTGAAAAACGTACCGTTCGCGATGAACGAAAAGAATGGTATTGGAGAGTCTAAACCGAAACAGAGCCGGCGCCAGGGAGAATCTGCGACTGGGATGTCGGTACAGCGTTAAATTACTTTCAAGTTCTCTTAGTTTGAAGTAGACCACGCGACTGGTAGAAAATACGACGCGTTCTATCGCTCGTTAACCAATGGCAAATTGATGGTAGAAAATGCAACGACGATTGAGTTTGGGATTTTTTAGTTGTCTTATCGAAGCACAAAAGACGAGAGGATGAAAGAAGAGACGAGGTGGAATTAGGCGCACGAAAGCGGATCTCCTTACGGAATATCGGGCCATTCTTCGCGTGAGATCGGTCGTAGGGAAACCGAAAACGTGGCATCGCAGACGTATCGGGAACGTGGAGACGGTTAAACCGCGCGTTATTATTATTTCCTCGAGTTTTACCAGAATCGAGGGCATAATGACCGGTTGTAAAATTTAACAAGCACCTTATAAAGCACACTCGTCGGCCGGTGTTCCTCGCTGTACGTAAAATTACAATCGTATCGTGTATCGTGTTTCGAGATTCTGCTGTTCAACGTACACATCCGACACCGCCGAACTTGTACCATTCGAGCTGTTGAAGAGGAACCGAAAAAGGAAGATGGCCTAAGAAGCGAAAAGGAGGAGAAAATATCGAAGGAAAATTCGTAACGGCGTGGCGATCTCGTCGTTGCTGCGGACATCCCGGTTATCCGCGACAAAGCGTCGCGCGTTCACGGCCGTCCACCATCTGCCTCGATGGTTTCATCGATCGCGATAAACTGTCGAAAAGAATGACAAGGCTGGCCAGAACAGTTGGCGAAAAGATGGCGAATAAGCAAGGTTGCCGCGATGAGCGCCATCGTTTCTTTTCCTTCGAAATGACTTCATCCACGGACCATTCCAAGGATTTCGTTCGTGCAAGGAAACAAAAAGCAGGTAGCAGTCGCGTCATGGAATGCGCGGGAAGGTCGAAATAATAGCCGGTACCGCGGCAGTCTGAGTAAAGCGGAGCTGATTACGAGGATAGCTCGATGAACTCGCGACCGCGCCATCCTCCGCCAGCGATCCGACGATGAGAGATCCGCGCTGCCGCTGACTAATAACGCGATTCTGTATCGCGTTAAATTCCAGCCGGTTATTTCTGCCGGTTTACGGGCCTCCTTCCGGGGATATCGCGATAGCTCGGCGATTAATTGCGCCTCGTTCCACGCCGCTCTCCGGCTCCAAGTAAATAAACCCGATCTTGACCTTTCGACGAGCCTGGAATTTCTTTGTGACTCTCCGCGCAGCCCCGCTAAATAAACCAAAGCGAAACAAACGGACGCACATTCCTTCTTTTTAAATATACCTCCGGATGGATCGGACCTTGCTTGGGTGTTCTCGTCGGGGTTAGCTTCGCAAATTATACAGCTTGTATCAGGAATCACGCTCCGGGCTCTTGACAAGAGTTACGCCAGCTATTCGCCAGTCAAACTGATCCACTCTGTTTCCTCTCCAAGTACCATATTCTCGATATGCTACGACCTGTATGTTTGTTAGCGTCGCCAACGATAATCAGGCCAGAAGTTGTTTCGACGACGCTAACAGCTTGTATCGAGCTACAGAAAATATATGGATTGGCGACTAGGTGTTTGCGTATTTTAAATGAAAAGGAAAATTCAACATTTTTGCTTAAAAATATAACTTTATTTAATTAGATATTGACCTTTTGCCATCTTTCTAGCAGTGTCGTAATTCCATGTTCGTGAAACTTCTGATCTTTGCCAGAAAACTGAATAAAATGTGATTTTACATGGTCAGCGTCATTAAAAATTTTACCATTCAAGGACTTCCGCATGGAACGAAATAAATGGTAATCTGAAGGCGCTATCTGGTGGATTTGACAACACATCCCAACTTAATTGCGATAATTTTTGGCGAGTGACAAAGACGTGTAGGGCTTTGCATTGTCATGCTGGAAACAACACCCTTACGATTTCCCAATTCTCGCCGCCTTTCTTCAACTACATCGCTCAGTTTGGCGAGTTTTTGGACTTACACGTTCGACTTAATCGTTCGGTTTCTTGGCAAAAGCTCAAAGTACAGAATTCCTTTATAATCCCACCAAACAGCATAATCTTTTTTCGGTGAATCACAGCTTTTGGTGTCGTCTGGGCTGGTTCATCTCGCGTCACCCACGATCTTTTCCGATTAACTTCGTTATAAACTATCCAATTTTCGTCGCCAGTAATCAGTCGACTCAGAAATGGATCAATATCGTTGCGTTTCAGAAGCGAATCGCAGATGCTAATGCGTTGCGTCAAATGAATTTCCTCGAGCTGACGACCCATAAATCGAGTCTCTTCACATGGCCAAGCTGTTTTAATTTTTCTTCCATGCATATATGCGATACATCGAGCTTCTCTGCAATCTCACGCGTTGTGCTATGACGATCTGAATCGATGATGGCCTTGATATGGGTCTCGTCAACTTCGACCGGGCGGCCAGATCATTTTTCTGAGCATTTGTCAATGAAAAATCAGCAGAGCGAAATTTGCCAAAGCAATTTTCACACTGCCTTTCTCGCAACGCTTCATTTTCATATACGGCACATAACTTCTTGCGTGTTTGCGATGCGTTCTTGCCTTTTCGCAAATAATATTAGGTTGTTACTGTTGAAAAGTGTCTTCTTTTACACAGACGTCTTTTACAACTTCGCATCTTTATACAAACGTGAATATCTATAATCTATCGAACGTTGTTATCTTTATCTTGATAGAAGAAAATGGATCGTACGTAATTGGATAAAATAATATAAAACGAAAAATCTTGTGCATCCATTATTTCCTTATAAAACGGAAGAAACTTTTCGGACGACCTAATACGATAAAACACGTCTGAAATGCGCGCCTTATTCTTCCATTTTTAAATTGGGATAAAAACGAAACTAAATATCTAATCGATACAATTTTTTTACTAAATTGTAATGTCGTGGACGAGGGGGGCCTGGGGGCGTCGTGCGGATTGTAAACAAGCGGTTGCTGAGCATGTGCGTAGCGAGGCTAAGACAAGAGTTTGCTAAGGGACGATAAACGAATTAACAGCAGTATGAATTGAGAAATCAGAGAGTGCGGATTGCGTTGTCGAGATAGAGTCGTTGGCGTTGTTAAGAGAGAGTTGAATTTGACGAGAATTGTTAATTAATTATCTAGTCGTTTTAATTATTATACGTTTGTTGCAATTAGTTCGCGTTTAATAGCCATTGTTTTCTGTTTAATCAACATCTGTTTAATCCATTTATCGTTATTAAACTGATCATAATAGTTTACGATACTACAAAATTAAAGCTGGAAGCCCAAACAATAAGAAAACGATATAGGCTAGGTGCTTCGAACACGTCGACAAAACAAAAGAATAATGATAAGACCGCCTATTGACAAAATCCGCGATCGCTTAGTCGCCAAGCAATACAATGCCGAACCGAATTGAACCGTCGAACGAAAAGCTTGGAGATTCCGTATCTCGTCGATCTCGATTTTCCTAAAATCTACCGAAGCTTTTACCTCTTAAATTTCCGTAACACGCAATTTATCTAAAACGTGCCTCGGCTGTGCGATAAATCAAGTACCGGTGCTTGCTATGTGCATTAATTAATCGGCCGACCGAACATAGTAAAACGATCGTCCGATATAAACATCAAACTACGAGCGTAATCGCGTTCACGTTCTACGTAAAAGTGATGTTTTAGAAAGTCAAGGAACGAGCGGCTGATAAAACTGGACGTCGGAAATGCGGACGTTGGGTCGGTAGTTTGTAGCAAATCGGAGCATCGAAAATTCATTCGCTACAGATAGTAACTTACGAGGATCGAGATACCGTTATAGAAAAGATCGTTATCCTGCCGGTAAATCTAGAGATCTCGTCGTTCGCGGTCGCCACGAACAACGATTCCACTTTTATTCCTTGTAAACGATAGCTTTTAAGAAACGGTAAAATATGCATCTCGCGTTATCGATGAAATTCAGAAGAGGCCGAAGAGGAAGACGATAATTTGGTTAAAAGTGGAACATCGGTAGCGTTCCTTTCAACGAGGCAACAAAGATCGAGATAAGGACGCGAGCAGATCGTTATCTTCGTATTAAATCCAGAGATCTGGTCCTCCGGGGTCGCAAGGAACAACGGCACAATTTTAGTCGCGCGTAAGAGCCAGCTTTTAAGAAGTCGACGAATATATATCTCGCGTTTACGAATAAAATCGACGCAAAGAAGTGGATAATTTGCACGAAATTGGAACTCGCAAGGTATTCTCCGGCAGCGAGTTTGCGAGGATCAAGATAACACCGTGGAGAGATCATTATCGTGCCGCTCAATCCGGAGAGCTCATCTGCAGCGGTTGCAGCAACTAGCCGAGCGCGACTTTGCTTCGCGTTTTGCTCCTTCGATATATCTGCCTTATTATTGCAAAGCGACGTTGCAAAGATACGGCGATAATTTTCCAATTAATTGCCAACTGCTCCCCCCGAAATACGAGGAGTTTTCGCCGCAACAACGAGCCACCTTAATCTTGACTGTTCCGTGGAAAATTTTATACGAATCAGAAGGAATATTTGTACGAGAAATACGTTTAGTAGGTCCGTTAAATCTCGCTTCCAACGTTTCGCAATTTTAAAGATCTCGATGCATCTTCTTCTTACGTACGGCCAAATATCCACGTGGCAACGTGCATCTCGATGATTCGCTAAGAAAAATGTCCAACGTTGCTTGTACACGGACTAGTTGTAAAAAGGAAATTTTGTTGCAAAAAGTACGACCGCTTTGTGTTCCAAAAACTAATAAATAAAAAAACAAAATGCGATCGTTACGCGCGATGAATCGCAATTTTCCAAACGACGGCTTGTTTTTGCGGTGACGCGCGAATTGCTACATTTGCACGGCTCGCTAATGGCCTTTTCCAGAGGCGGTAACATACGCTGGTCATTATTGTCATTCCGTTCACGATTATGAAAATATCCGATCCTTAGGCACTCATTGTGCCTATCGCGCTTGATGACATAATAGCACTCTCGCTGTCCCGATCGAATGCTCGCTACCAATAATAAGAAATGTCTTTATTCGTTGCAAACGTGCAGCGACATTGCCTTTCGATAATCGATCTTTACCAGATTCGACGAAATTTAACGATCGGAATGCTCGAAACCGGTTGCTAGAGTAAACGACTGGCAATTTGCTTGAAATTTGACTAATCTAGTAGTTACGATCGCGGAGTTGCACGTATATTAGGTAGTTAAACTTTGTTTCGACATATCCGAGTTACTTCGAGTTATAAATCGAACAAAGTTATCCGTCTTGTGTGGTCTACGAAATTCGTATAATGATGATATATCGTCTCTTTTATCCCAAAGCTACGAACATATTTACATTCTTATGTTTTCCGGTAAAGTAGTAGGCTGGCAATGGACGTTTCCTATTCTTCTTCTTACCGTGCAAATTAAAACGACGAACATGGTAAAACGAACGTATATAATATAACAACGACGAGAACATTAACGAGAAACTTGATTCGTCATCTCCACGATCGTTCGATTATTTTACGTACGATCGGAAATTTGTACGATCCGTGAAATCGCACGTTCGCGATATTACCTAATCACTGTATTAGAAATCTGTATATTAAACGTATACACGTATGTTACGTGCAAATTTAATTTGGTAGAAATGCGTAAAGATAGATCGTTGATTACGAAAGTACGAGAATACGGGCAAATTACAAAATGCCGAATTCGATTCCGATCGCACAGGGTTGATAAACTTTGGAATTTTTCCAGTATGCATACATGGCGGAAGTTAACACCGGCAGCAATTTGAACGCGGCCAAGAAAAATGCGATGATGTCAGCGTATCAACACACCTGGAGAAGGATGTGCAACGATATCAAGAAACGACTCACCATCGGATAGGAATCCATAACGGGCCTGGTTCTGGGATCGCTTTTCTCACTTTGTCAATCTATCGACCCTTTGCCGTTTCTCCTCTAAAACAAAACTTTGGAACTTGTGGTCCTCGCGTAGCTAATCGGCGCGTATTTCGTATAACAGCGGAAACTTCAAGTCGTAGACAGCCACGCGGCACGTGCATGCACTAACGTAAAGGTTAGTTCGACAATTGGCACATATATCACACTTTCGGTGTTCCAAGCGTTTGTCTTCCTTCGTCGCTCGTCGTTTAACCCCCGATGACGTATAGCACGATTACGCGGACGCAGCAAGAGGTTCGCGTGGAAACGTTGCACAAAGTTCGAAGCGTGATGAGACACGGTGAGAATCTGTCACGAACGATGTTCGAAACCGCGTGTCGGTCGATGGATAACGACGTGCGCGCGCGTCGACGATCGTATTCAAGTGTCACGCGGGCAACGAGTTCATCGAGTCACTCAGTCGGACTCGGGGAAAATGTTTGCGGGCTTACCGGTGACGTCGGAAACGTCAGGCGAGAGCGCGGTGAGACGACGCCGGTGTCGGTGACGGGTCGCGGTAGCGCGCGTATTTTCGAAAACCCGAACACGCCACCGCGCCGTCGCGATTCGCGATAACGGAGAA
This sequence comes from Bombus terrestris, assembly GCF_910591885.1. NCBI lineage: Eukaryota > Metazoa > Arthropoda > Insecta > Hymenoptera > Apidae > Bombus > Bombus terrestris. The sequence goes on along the minus strand of NC_063279.1, from coordinate 2,002,260 downwards.
ACGAGAGAGGACGAACCTCGAACGACGCACTAGGGAGACAAGCGAGACAGCCAGCCCGTGCGCGCGTTCGAACCGATGCATCGCGGCAGTGCGATTCGAGCCGACTATTCGTCCGCGTTCGTTCGGCCTCGGCCAATCTCGGCCCCCTTCGGCGCGGCCGAGTCGCTGCGCGGGCGGCTCCGCCGAACGAGAACCGCTTGCGCTCGTCGCCGCGCCTCGGACATTTCCAACGCTCATTCGGATCTTTCTGTCAATGAATCGAGTCAACGTGACTACCAAGTACACCGGTTTCGCCAACATAACCGGGAAAAGAAATCGTTGCTTTCGTATTACGGATATACTCTATACGAGCAACGAATATCGATCGTTCGCGTTCTATTTGTTCGTTTGTTTTTTCAGTATGGATTATAACAAGTAAATGAAAAATATAGAATCCTGTCAAAATACAAACACTTTGCTTCGTCAAATTAGATTTAGATGCCAGTTGCGATAGCGTTGTAGCCATTCCAGAAATTTACTTTCTCGTATTTCAAATATAAAAAATGAACATTTCTCTTTCGTTTCGGGTTCAGTTCGACCGAAACCGGTCTACCGTTGACTCGTAATTTACGCGATACGAGTGGATAAGGCGAGCGCATAATTTTACCGCAGGGACGTGTTTATGATTTGTGAACGACACGAACGATGCGATTGGATGAGAAAATTTTCGGCAGTCGCGCGGCTATTGCTATATCAATGCGGCGTAAATACTTTGCGTTAAATAGCGGCGAATATAAACCAGCAGATGTAATAAATTGTTGCAGAAAATGTGTTAAACGAATCATGTTAGTGTTTCGATTCGAATTGGAGCGTGGCCTGCCAAGTGGATGAGGTAACGAGATTCGTATATTTGTAAAATTTTGCAATGCACAAACGTGTCAAGTGCTATTTGCCTTGCAAAATAGAAACCGATCCGTCATGGTTGAGAAATGTCGGATATCGTTTATCGTGCATCGATATCGACGCTAACTCGCTTTTATAAAAATCCCTACAACTATACAAACAACGAGTTTAGAGTTTCACGAACGAGATGTAGTTTATGCGGAGGTTTCCATATGCGATAAGCGTGCCACAACATATGCGGAAGCAAAACGCGTTACCGTGTCACAGTTCTTTCAACAACGGCTAAATCAGTTGATAAACGATAAGGGTTCAAGCATCTGCGAGTACTTTTACTCGACATTATGTACGTAACGCGATATCCGCGTTGGGCAAGTAGGAAAACTACAATATATGCGACTCTATTGCCCTGATTGTACGAACAGTCTAACGCGCCGTCATTTCTTTGCTCGAAGCAAATGCGATCGAGACGATCCAAAATATCGAAAAATTTCTTATCCGAGAGGACAAGACGATACTTTTTATTAAATGCTTCGATTATACGACTTTGATATGCCATGATACTTTGGTTATAACAGATCTTTGAAGTAACGATACGCGTGGTACAGTTACGAAGATGACGAAAGTAATTAAAACATCGATGAGAAAACGACGAAAACATCGTTAAAGTGTCCGTCAAGGATCATAGAAAAGTATAATGAAATTTAATCGACCAATATTTCATCGTACAGATTATGTTGTCCTAGAAGAATACGAATATAAATTTCCAATGAAAACAACTTACTACACTACGATACACTAACGCACGTGATCGAGTGCAAAGGTAATATGTAGCCTGAATCGCGCTCGTTCCAATCGTTAAACGGCATCTGGCACTTTACTCTAGTTTTGCATATCCGCTACAATTGCGCGTAGAGAAAGATCAACCTATCTGCGTGATTTACATTCCCTGGCTTTTGACCAAGTTTCCTCGCTATGATATTGTACTTGAATGATCCGTATATTAGATTTCATCTATCCATTCGAAGACGTAACAACGACGATCGAAGGACGATCGAAAAGCAAGAAATACATTGCAATTATCGATGCAACGTACTTTAAACGATCGATTAAAATCGTACGCTTTCTGTTACATCATGTTGTTACGAGTATAACGATTAGACGGTATGTGTGTGAAATAAATTAAAGTATCAGCTTCGAATAATTGCTAAGGAAGTTAATACCGACGTTTGCTCGAGTAGATAATGGTACGGAAAATGGGGGTAAAAATTGCAAAATCTTAAACGTTCTGTTCTCGATCTTGAACGCGAAAATTGGAATTATTACTTCCCGCGATGGCGACATAACGTTTCCAGATAACGTAGCAACTTGTAACAATGTCCTGACTAACGTGCGATCGATTCCTTTTCCAATGGTAAAACCGTGATTCAGGTAAAACCAGTTTCTTCCTATACTCTCGACGAATTCTAAATTCCTTGATCGTAGGACCACCGAGAGGTGGTCATTTCCGGGCGTATTACTTCTCGATTCCACGTTCTGTGTATTCAGGTACACGTACGCGTGTATCCGTACGTAATTACGTAAACCAGATGATACGAGCAGCGGTCACGGTTCACGATTGCAGTTACTTATACTGAAATGACTGAGGTAAGATGGAGTAAGTGCAGACTGTAATTCCGTCTGAAGTAAATGCGCCCACGCTGTCGCGCCAAAGAAGGTCAGAACCGAAGCACGGATTTGTCGTATTCGTTCATAGAACATTCAAACCAGCTTAATATACGAGCCGGCCACGGTTTACGTTCCCCTGTAAAACTTGTTCGTTAATGCTCTGAAAATGGTGCAATATTTTTGCTTAATAACGCAGTCACGGGACACTATGGTTCTCACAACTTCGACGCGGCTATTCGCTCGTAATGACCACTTTCTCGCCCTTCCTTCGCGCATAACCTTTTCCACCAACATAGATATCTTGTCCGTGGAAACGTTTAACATGATTCCTACACGACGCAAATTAACCAGGATAACGTACGATGTTGCGTGTTTTAAGGTGAACGTATCGAATTGCAACAAAACCAACATCTGCTTGGCAGTGTAACGTAAATTCGAAAATTCGCAAGACGCATCGACGATCCACTGTACGTAAACGAGCTTTGCAGAATTTTACAATGTCCTTACCACGCACGCCTTAATAAGCGGACGAAAAGGTAACAAAGGTCCTCGCGAAAAAGATCTCCCCCCCCACCTCGTTCTTCCGTCGCAAATTACGATCCATCGTCGATGAATACGGTTTATTCTTTTTTCTTTTTTTTTTTTTTTTTCAACGGCAGAAATATTCCACTGTAGGGAGCGCAATCTGTGGTGTCAATTAACGTACAAAACGGTAAGAAATATTTCTGTACACGGACGACCAGTTGCATGTATTTTTATAAAACACGAACGGAGGATCACGCGCAGCAAGCATATTCTCGCTCTTTTACGCCGGTAATATAGTTCTTGTTATTAAACCGTTACACAACCCGGCTCGTTCCTCTATACAAGATGTTAGAGAGGATGTTAGACGTCCTAATGTAGGGTAGTTTATCTCTCCATAGAAGGTATAGCCGTATTAGGAAAACCCTATTCGCGGACTATAATATTTCGTACGCAATTACGATTCAGACGTCAGCGACAAAGCTGAAACGCTGCAACAGTATCACTCGGTATGATTGTAAGATACGCTTATACCGTATTTAGCAGGCGGATGCTTTAACGCGAACATATTGCACTTTCGATATACACGCGTATACGTCTGTATCTGGCACTAACAGTCAACGTTATGAAATGGATTTATAATCGCGCTTCACGCGTTTCTCACTGTTACGCAATCGAGGTACGTTAGCTAATAAACTCTATGAAAATCAAGGTGTGTTTCGATCCTTCCAGCTAACTCGTCGACGAGACGGTTTTTTAAATATTTCATTTCGCGGGGAAACGGTGGAAAGTTCACGGGGACACGTTGCGCGTTCCTTGCGTCGCAAGTTGAAAGAAAGACGATTCAAAGAGCAGAAACACGTACTTTGAGACAAATACGGTGTTAAATATTAACGACGATGTTAATGGAATTCCTTCGATGTAAATATCATTATATTATAATATTCGATCGCGTTATAATATTATTTACTACGATACATGATTTTCAAACATTACGTAGTTTAATTAGAAAGAAACGTCTCTACCAAATAGCCAGGAAAAATTTGAATCGAACTCTTCTATTCGAAGTCTTAAATCGCTATGCCAATGAAATATTTAAATTAATCAACTTTTTCTAACAAAACAGGGGCTCCGCTTCATACTCGGGCATCGCATAAATAACTTTAATCTCATAAATCTGCACGAAGCTTTACACACGGATACGATACGAACAGCGTATATACGAGAAGAGAAGCAGTCGCACGGATGGAGGTCGTTTAAACCGAGTCGTAAGTGTTTGAACGAGCAGAAACCGGACGATAGTGTTGGTGTACGCGTAGAAACATGTACGCATAACCATGGAGACCGCGTGGGACCTGTTAGCCCCGCCCTATACCGACCAGATGTCATTACTCATTACGCGCTACGTCGTTGCGGGTTCCTCCTTCTTGATTAAAGGGCCAGAGAAAATCGTTCGATCGGACATCACCCCGTCTTTTTGCTTCTGTTTTTGCTGCGCGTTTCGCCTTGCTTCACAGGTGCGTGCTACGAATCAGCAGCGATCCCGAACTTATTGTTCGGAATTTTAATTAGTTCCCATATCTTGTCGTTGGAGAGAAATCTTTGGCATCGGTTCTTCTCTACCAAAATTTCTTGGAATCGTAATTCAGAACCACACCCCCAATTTTTACCGAGCAGAGGTAAGCCTCGAAGATTAATCGAACTTATCCGAAGTTGTTACGGACTGAACGGTTAACCGAGACGGTTGATACCTCGCGAGTCGATGTAATCGAGTTTTTCGTGCGCGAACGATACGATATCTAGCGGTAGAATCTATAAAAACGTTGATGCAGTTCGCGCATGCTGATCTGACACATAGTTCATGCAATGAAATAATATCGCAGAAAGCGATCGTTCGCGTCATTCCCCGTGGAGACATACGCGACTCTAGACGGAACGCGGTTACGTACACCTGCCAACGTAACGACCAGCAGGATTATTCACGTAATGTACCCAGCGGAGATACACGAGTCACACCTGTTGCTTGGTTCGATACACCGGGTGCTCTCTCGGTGTTCGTTCACCCGTGGCGTGCCAACGTTTCCCCTCTGACTCATTCATCCGTAAAAAACCTCCGAATTATCCACAACATTTCGACCGGACAAACTCGCTGGTAACCAAATTCACGAAACTTCATCCTTATGACAGTCTAACGTAGTCGAAGTAAGTACCCATATGCAAATATTCAAGCATAACAGCTTGAAATATTCCATTCTCTCTAATTTACAGTGCTATGTAATCTTAGCTGAATATTATGCATTACGTTGTTTCCGTTAACTCGTGTTCCCTTCCAATTTTCATACGTGATACGCTAGAACTTCGTTTACGGTGTAGATACGTCGATAGATAAAACAGTACCGATAATCAAATAGATCCGATAATATAAGTTCGATAACTATTCCCACCACGTGCTTTCATTACGGTAATTCCGATAATAGGAATTGGCATTCGCTCGTTCTGTATCCGAGATGCATGCAAATTATTCTGAACACAAAAAATGAACAATTCACTATGTTACACGATAAAAACTTAGCTATGAGTTCGTATATTTAAATGTGAACATTAACTTGCTCGTATAAACGATGCGTAAATTTTCTCCAATTACAGACGATTAGATTCCATTTTTTAATTCGGATTCGTAAAAATATGGATTCGCTTAATTCTTGCCTTTTATTCCTTTTTTTATTATATTCTTCTTCAAAAATAGATGAAAGAAGGAATTGCGTTTCAAGCATAAGCTGCAATAGGAGATAACGATATGCAAAGCGGAAAGCAAAATGCCGTTTGTTTCTAAAACAATCCCATGGTTCGCTATCGTTTCACGTCGAATAGTCACATCTACGGTGTACATAAATGACACTTGCGCGCACACAACGCTACGCAACGCAATGCAACGCATAGAGGCACGTTCGTGGAACACTGTAATACTGGTTCAGTACATTATATGTACATAGTAGGAGCCACGACCTGGGAGGCCTTTCAGATAATGCAGAAAGAAGAACAAAATGACGATCGAGGTTAAAGGAAGCCTGTCGAGCATATCTTATACAGATATGCATTATGCGTTGTTCGCATTAAACTTCTTGCAATATCTCGTACATGTGTGTGTTCGCTATTTCCATTGCTAACCTATTTAGCAATATCATGTAGCGATGCAATTTTCCTCTCTTGTTTTATACGATTTCAAATTTTCATGATTTATGACATAGCAGTTGCGGTAAGGAAACGTAATATGAACGAGAATCGCACGAATTTTCTAATAAAAATAAATAGAATTGCAAACTGAAGTAGCTCTGTATAGGTTAAGAACGGCTTTCAATTTATTCGAGGAATATCTTGGAAATCACTATGTACGATAGATTTATTACGCTATTCGTACCACAATAGTACTATATGTTCTTTTTGGCAATTCGAGAATGTATAGATCTTATAAATCTCTCTGTCCTCGAATCTCGTCGCAACACCCACGATCGACGTGACGATAAGTCACGCGTCTGTTAATTCCTTGAAATAGTTAGTCGTGTAAATCATCCACCGAATTTATCCATACGTTATATAAGACTAATCGGTTAGTTTAGAAAATGGACGACACGCAAATTTCGAGTTTGTAATTCTGTCGGTGACGAACTAGACGCGTAACCACTATCGTTATTATATCACCGTTACCTATACTATTATTCTCTGCTACGGTGGTACTTCGTTCTGAAGAAAATGTAACTATATCCATGCTTTGTGCCGTGGTTATTCATAACCTCATTAACCAACATTTGACAATAGACAAGACAGTGTTTCTATAATATAACCTAAGACAACAATTGCAATTGATTTATCTTCAAGATTCGGATTACAATCGAATATTGAACCATCCACAATTAATGTCCTTTACACCTTTACACCAATACATTTTGCACCTTTTTTGGATCCGAAAACGTTTCGAATGAACGATCGATGTCGCAGAGCTAGTTTCGGTATTAAAAATATCTTTCTACCTATTTAGGAACAGTATCGCGGCCAATCCAACCGAACGATCGCTAAATTGTTCTGACGTTTTGCTGTCTCTATGAATATGTACTTGGTATTTCGTGGAGGGACTTAGGGATAGCGATTTGCGTGGGATTGGAATGTTTGGGCGCGATCACGTTTTGCTGAAAACATACATATGTCTACGAATGTATATATGTACATACTATCTATTGCAGGCCGTCGACCTCTCTAGGAACTATTTAAACGTTGCTCGTATTTGCCACGACATTAATACCTAAATAATCGATCTATCGTACGTTACGTTCAAAATTCCCTCGCATCTAGATCGGTTCTACTCAATGTACATAGCGTGTACATACATACTAGTAAATATCTACGAGCACACGATTGTTTTCATAGATTAATTTACATCTAAAATTGCAAATTTATCGCGAAAGAAGTTAATTATCAACTGATCTTACTAGAGATCGTAACGCAACTGTTAGTAATTGTTACATGACTAAACGATTAGGAATAGAAAATGAGCGGAATGCTTAAATCAACCTTAGAATTATCTTACGAGTCCGATTTGCAAATCGGATTGTTTCAAGCGGCAAAAAAGAAAATAAGTTTACTATAAAACTGCAGTCGCAGTTATCGAATGTCATGTTTTATTTAATTTCTTATCGTTTCTATAAAAATTAAGGAATGTGCCGTATATCCTTAGATATATTAGATAGACAAAGTTTCGTTATAAACGATGGAAAGAGGACAAACTTTGTATACGCATATACAAATTTTCCGGTAAAGGATGATGCGAGTGAAATCACTTACGCATAAATCGTAAGTGAAACGCAATTACTCTCTGTTCCAGGAAACTTTGATCCTCGAAGAACGTAAAAGCATCACGACTGAGAACGCGGCGAGTCGTGATGCTGGCTTACTCTTTCACCTGTTATCAAGGAGACTTCATTCACCGCGATACGATGGCGCAACCTGAATGGTGCTGCCATTAAGTGGTTGCCTCGCTCAAGTAACCTCGCTTCCTTCAAATTGAATCCGCATTAATCCTAAGAGAATGCAATACATATTATTCATAACCCATCGGATACCCCGGTTCGATAATATATTTTAAGTTGGTTTTTTACTTAGATTCAAACTTATTTCCCAGCAAATATAATAAAGACTTCAAATTTTTGAAATAATTGTTAACCTAGAATCATACATCAGGTCACGATATTTGGAATTTATAATGTGACAATGTCAGGTAAAAGCGTAAAAAGTTGAACTCTTCGACACGTCGCTCGAAGACGACATGACAATACCTGCGACTTCAAAAATATTACAAGCGCTTCGAAGAATGTCCAACGATGCACACGCGATTCATTCTTTCTCTGTACGTGCTATTTTATTTTTCGAACGAGAACGATCGTCGGCCCAATATTTCCCTTCGCGAGGCGACAACTTCACCTCGACTGTCTCTCGTACGATAGACGTTAAGATCTGGCAGACAGTTCGACAAGTGCTCGCGTGCACGTATGCACGTATCATGGACACACACACAATGAAAGAACGAGAGAAAGAGAGTGCAGGGACCGTTTCACGAATCCGGCCGTACGAGTCCGTTGCAGCAAAGCCAGCCAGTTACTAGGCAGACACACTCCGGTCCAATGCAAATTTTCTCGACACCCGAGAGCACGGATCTGCTAGGCGTGTAGGCGAGAGATGTCCATCCTCTTACAGGACCAGTCTTCTACGTGTATGAGTATGAGACGCAAACTCGTTGGTAGTGGTGCCATAGGCGTCACCTAGAGTCCAACTCATGGTTCATTGGAGGAATACAAAAATAGCTTTGATTTCACTTATGGTTCCAACTACGTATTACATATTCAGTTTGTCGCACCTGCGAATGCACTTGTCGTAATTGCTATGCGAAAATGTGAAAATGTATTTACAATGATCGGAAAGGGAAGAGTCGAGATTATTTCAGAGATTATAATAGTCCGATCGAAATTAATCGATTGTTCAAAGATGTAACATCACTGTGCTGTTTAAGTATTCTTTCACTTTATTTATTAATTCTTTACGATATATATTTATTTTCTCTTAGGGTTGTTAAAACGAACTACGAACTCAAAATCGTTACAGTTGCTTTTTATTTCAGCTGCGCCCAGAGATATCTGAAACGTATAATAAAACTATACAAATTTGATAAAATCAAGATAATTTTGAACAATTCATTTATTTTTATTTCCTTTTGATACGAGATAGTCGAGAATTAAGTCTTGCAGAATAATATATTATTTATTTATCATGTGCAAATTATTATATAAAATATGCAATTCATTTTTACTAGGGTGCATACATCTGTAACACGTATGTAATTTTATAAAATCTGTTTATACTTATTTAAAGGATCATCACACGTGAGTGCATACATACGTAGTAACGTCGATCACGTAGTGACCTTATGGCCTATGGGGCAGCTAACAATAAGTCTGGAAATCCATGTACCTCGCGCATGGTGGCGCCCATGGTTGATACACAAGACCGGCACACATCGTAGTGGTTGATACACGGTGCCTATTGGGCGACTCTGTAGGTACATACGTACGACTCCGCAGGATCACGTGCAACTTTCCATATTGAGGAGTTTTATAGCTGCGTCTCGGTAGTAGGATAACCAGGGGCGCCTACACGCGTTCGACTTCGACCGCTTCGAACAGAAGTGGTCAATAAGACAAACATTCGCGAACGCGGGACTGCATTCGTGAAACGTGAATGCCGGGAGTACCATCGAAGAAAAGAGATGTTCTCTGCTCGCACGGTACAACGTCTTGTAGCCGTAATGCCATTGACTAAGTAAAGCTATACAAGGACAGAGAGCAGAGAGGTTCGTGTTTGTTGGCTAGAAGAAAAGTCTTATCATTCCAAGAAATTTAAATATAATTTCTTCTTTAAGCATTTGAATATTTGCAATTATTATACTGTGTTGATTACTCATTTCGTACTTGAACATGTGACGACATAAATGTAATTTCAAACTTTTCAGGAAATCCAATTTTCTTATGTAAAAAATAAAAGTAAATCAGATATAAATAACGATAAACAAGAAAGGGTTTATAAAGAAATATAATAAATTTAAATATAAAAAATTGATTTTATTTTATTCATTATGTTGTACTTAATCTAATACAATCCTTTCAGCGTTATATCTTTTAAGATATTTTGCAACATATATACAAGAAAAATAATTATATACATCTGTTAAATATTAATTGTATACTATATTAAGATTACGATTATTCCTAAAGTTCAGACATGTCTAGTAACGCATTTAGATGTGTTGGCAACCAATTCATGCCATTGTGACAAACGAATAAAACATTTCCATCTATATAAGCTTGGACATTACCAACTTTATAAACTTGTTTTGCTTCCCTATAGCGATTCGGTATTGGCATAAACAATATACCTTTTTCCTCGCACTTCTTTTGAACAAGGTCTTTGAAACCGTGAGGTATTTGCGATGCTGTCCTAACTGCTTCGGCAAGTCTCTGCAAAGGAAAAAACGTAATATTATAATCGAAGTTAACATAATATCGGTAATATAGTTATCTCACTTTATTATAGGTAGGTAAAACTAAATCGTACCTCCATTCTTGGTTGAGCTGTTGAAGGCATTTGTGACATAGTAGGTTGACTTCTTTCTAAGCTCGTTAAATAGGAAACTTGTTCCATTGCACCTGGTTGATGACTCTGTGGCACGGAAACTGCCCTATTCATTATTTCTAACGCTTTTTTAAAATGTTCTGTAAGTCAATAAGCGTATGAGTATAAATTGATGACTTTGTTTGTTTAGAGGAAATTCAATATTTTTTATCCTGAACACACACCTTTTATCAATGGTTCAGCCAATATTTTTTCACTCAACATACTTTTCCATCCCATATACCAATTTGTAACTTGATCATAGTTAGGAGAATGATTTAGCCACAAGGCCAAAACTTGTAACCATTTAGGGAAGAAGAATTTATCCAACAGGCCTGCCATTATATGAGATGGAAGTAAGTCCTTCCATTCATATACCCAGTTCCATTGATCTAAATGTTGCTGATGGGGATTTATAACAAATTCTGAAAGTGCTATTTGCAATTTTGGGATAATATTTTTCACTAGAAAGGCTTCCATATCTCCTTTTGCGAAAACATTAGACCATGGTTGTAACATTAATCTGGCAGACCTGTCGGACGGATGCCAACCACCCAATGCAGATCCTAATTTACGTCGTATTATTGGATATATTAAAGTATCTAAACGATTTCCTATAATAATAATATAACGTTATTGAAATAGTTTCTTTGTGTTTTCGTATAACTAATGGTAAATTTTTGTATGTATACGTACGTAAAAGTGGTAACCAAGGATGAATCCATGTGTGAATAGGCACTGTATCAGTAAGGGGATTCCATTCTTCTACTTCCAAGGTAAGTTTGGGGAGAACTAGCATATCTAAAATATTTTCTAATATCCAATTTGGAAGTAATGGGATCCAATGTTCTATTAATTCAATTAGTGGTTCTGGCTGCCTACATGTCCACTGTCTAAAAAAAAAAAAGGTATGGTAAATATACATATACATAGTACTACTGAAGTATGTTAACGACGAAGTATGTTAACGAATTTTCTGTAAAACAAACCACTTACTGTATAGCACCTCTGATTGATGGCATCCACGAATTCCAAACAAGATGATCATACGGGTGCATAGTTCTTGATTGAAGAGTGGTGGTGGTACCACTCTCTAAGATACTTTTCCATTGATCGAATAATTTAATACATTGTTTTGGTTGCATCAATGGATTCCAACTAATTAAACAATCTTTTATTTTTGGACTAACAAAACTGCTAGCTAATTCACCGAGTTCGTACATTTTATATTCCTCGTAATATTTATCTTGCAAATCTTTAAAAGCGTCCGCAGTTTCTTGTAACGTTAATTGATTTGTTTCATCCATCAATCTGTCCACGATTGCAAGAACGTTTTCTAACGTATCTATTAACTGACCGTGTTGATCTATAACTTTAGACAAGTTTCTCTTCTCTGCCTCTAGCGCAATTACTCTATCGCTTAGATGCCGCGTCCTTCTATCGTTTTGTATAATATCTTGTTCACACATATCCACAAGTATATTTAAATTATGCTGAAGTTCTGGCAATGCAAAATTAACTTTGGACTTTTTATCGGTAACTACGACGTTTTCGTCGGGTCGCTGTTGACCCCCAGCTATAGCATGATATCCACTGAGAATTCTTTGTTCAGGTCCAGTCATATCTATAACTTTAACCCTACTCATCTCGTTGGCTATTCTTACCTTTTTGTTAGGTTTCAATTTGCCATCTTCCAAAACTTGATCAACACTTCGATATATATAATTTACTTTTTTCTTAGCAGTATTTCCATCTCCTTTCCTCCACTGTGATAACTTAGCTTTGGGGTCTTTCCCTTCATCTATTTCTTCGTCTTTCTTCTTTTCTGGAACTTTAGGACCTTTTTCTGGTCCATAAGCACCAATCGCACCTCTACCTTTCCTCAGATGTGCTTCAACTGGCGCGCTTATACCTTGTAACTGTTTACCCAATCCTTTTCCAGGTTCAAAACCCATCTAAATAATGAACAGAACAGCAGATATAAGTATATCTGTACAGGAGTATCAACAAAATAATTATTGTTTTATATATACCTGTAGCAACAACTTGGCACCAATACCTTTTGTATAGACTTCCCAACTTCCCATCCCACTTTGCATTAATAAGGGATTTACTTTATGCTTCTTTTTACGTAAACCTGCGATATCCCCATCTGTATTTAACGAAAACGACGTACGTTGATGCACAGAACTCGGCTTCTCGTCTTCAGAACTATTGGCGAAAAGAAAGTTTACCGATTAGAATACTTGTATAAATATTATAAAATGAAATAAATAAGTCTTACTATCTAAAGTTTACCTGGAACTATTTGGAAATTCTTTTTGTGATTTACTCTCGTTGTCGCTTTCATCGTCATCTTTGTCCTCTGTTTCCTCTTTAGGTTTCCCAGCTTGTTGTATACCTCCTGCTACAAAATTTACAGGAGTCGTATAATTCTTTGGTCCTTTATCAAATGTTTTAAACGATGGTCTAGCGGATAATTCATCTTCGTCGCTATCATCGCCCCAAATACCTGAAATATGAAATATGAAAAAAATATGAGTTTAATATTATACTGCATAGACGTAATAATTATTAAAACAAAGAACTAACCAAGCATTTGTTGTTTTTTTGATAATTTACGCCTTGGACGATTAATATTAAATTCATTCTCAAGATCGTAATCCGTGATTTCAAAGCTTTCTACTTCGTCTTCCGACATATTTCTAACGTTTATTAATATTCTGTCTGTATAAATTTGATAAAAACTTATATGTATTAAATAAGTTTTTAATGATTGTTATTATATCAAATTTATATTTTAAACAAATTTATGTTTGTTTGAAATGTAGAAATAAAGCAAAACGATAATGTAACTATCAAACATTAAAGGTTATGTTGTGTTTTACTCTCACAAAATTGAATAGTGTTCAGTTGATCGTGTATAGCAGTGCTGCCAACGTATAGTAGCGAGCTGAAAAGAAATATCATGGAGGGGATGCGGGCCTTATGGAGTAACAAAATATTAATACGGTGTATCACATATATGTCCATATGTATATGCTACGTTTAGTTTGGTGCACGCAGTGGTTTGATGCATAGCTATTCGTGGTTTGATACTCGCACGTTTTATGAGATCTGGGAACTTTAAAGTTGTTTCGAATGCCCACTGAACCGCTTTGGTGTATCTAGGACTCTTCGTTTAAGATTAGATTAGAATTGAAAACTATTGAATTATTTGGAAATTAATAAGAATAATTTAAAATTTATTAACTCAATTACAAATCAAGAAACTTTTTCAAGATTTTTACAATTATGTATTTGCGTTCTGTTGGTACGTTCGGACTTGGTAAACACAGCGATAAATCTTCGAAGAAGTCAAAGAATGATTCAAGTCCAAATCTGTCCTTGTCTATGATATTTCTTCCTTTCTTCCTCGGTCATCCAAGCTGATTCAAATGGTTAAGTTAAAGTTCTGCATTGGCTGTCGAAGTCTCGTCTTCGTGGGTGGGGGAAGGCTGAAGCGTTTTAGGAAACCGCTTTATTCGTCTAGGCGGAAAAAAAATTCACAAAAATTGCTTTTCCTTTTAGAACAACTTTACACAAAACGCTCTGAGATGCTTTCTATCTGAGTTTTAGAGATGCAAGTTTAGATGTCGAATAATTGACCAACGAACTGAGATGCATCGTAATCGAAAGGACAATAGCAAGTAAGAATATGGTCAATATAATAATATTGATAAGTATTGGCCGTTCTCCACCAACGGTTACTCGAGGGTAAAGTTGGGAAAGCTTTTCCCGTATTTTATCGCAATGAGCAATAACCCTAAGAAATTTCGTGAATTTTAAAATGTTTGTAACAATGGACTGAAAATGCTAAATTTTATGGCCGTTGCTTAGGATTATTATGGGTCTCAGTTGATACGTCTTGACAGCTGGTCATCTTGATCGAGGAATGGATTATGTTTTATGACGATATTACGAATGTAACAGACGTTATTATTTGTTATTACTGATTTTGTTTATCATTTGACCTTGAGATAGCCTTCTCTTTGTACTGATTATATTTATTTTAAAAATAACTAACATATTTTGTCGGGCGGTCAAAATAACTGTTCACGGTAGGCAAGGCAGAGTACAAATTTTTCTCAGAAAATAAAAGAGCAAACTAAAAGCAAATAGCGAAAAATATATCGTATGCAGATTTTTAGAAAAAGTCAGAAATTATGAAGCGATACGATAAAATTTAAATATGGTTAAATTTGTGTAGGAGTTCGAGAGCGGTCAATTTGATCCCCGATGGTAGGTTTAGCGTTAATGATATAAAATATAAAAAGAGTTCTAATTTATACAAGGCGTCTGTTTGAGATTTTGAGTGACCCTCGGTTTGTGGCTCTGACGCACATCTACCTTTTTTTGGGAAAGTCCGAATTTCCTATCTCCTAAATTGTAAACTTTACGATGCGGACCTCATTAAGAGAGTAACAAACACCCCAACGGTCCAATGGGTCAGGTCTAAAGTAAACATCTGGTATGAATCAGGAATACTAGAGGATATGCGCCCACGAGAGTACACAATTACAAGATTTGAAATAATAGATTCTCATCCCATAAAAACTATAGTAAGAAGAAAAACCGGGGAGAGGAAAGTTGTTATATAAGGATCTTAAGGGAGTATTAACGAAGTCATACGACAGTCATACTCTGTGTTACTCGTGTTACTCGTGTTAGTGTAACTAAATTAACTTTACGTCTTGTATGTACTTGTCTACGCTAAAGAGTGCAAAAAAAAAAAAAACTAAACATACTCCACATCTTTGCTTACTTCCATCTTGAGTGTTAATCTCGTTCAAAGTTCGTGATATTAACAGATATTTAGTTGAGAATTCGCATCAGCGTCTGAAAATACAATTATCGGAGCTAAATTGATACAAGCATATTAGAGACAATTTTACGCGATAGTGCAACACGCAAATGCAAATACGTTAAATTCGGATTGATGTGACTATATTGCGTGGTGTTGTACGCGCGCTAACGTAACACGTCCGTACATAAAACGAATTTAAATTTCGCTCTTAATTCTATTGGCAATCCTGCTACTGCTGGGTGATCTAAATTCACACGATCGTGAAACGCGTAATAAATGGAATTTGGTGGTACCAACATTATCGTATGACTAGAGATATTTTAGCAAAATCGCGGGCTTAAATATTAGAACGTCATTTGTTGTACTGGTCATAAGTTCGTGACGCGTATTATCTTTTCGATTTTGTAACAACGGTAATCCGGTTAAATGCGGTAAAACGACGGAACGTTCTCGAGTTGAAAGTTGGTGTTTTGATGTTTGCAGTTCCGGCGAAGTAGAACAACGAAACAGACCACGGGGGTCGCACGCGGGGTACCGATACGCGTGTACGGTGTTGCGCGGATATCATAAATAATTATTTTTTTAAACCCCGTCCCAATTGTAATCGCGGTTTAATCGAAACCCTGCACGTAGCGTAGCGTGATTTCCGTGTTCGATTAATCTACGAGGTCGGTTCAACTATTGAACTCTTAATAAATATGGCGAACAGTGTAGCACCAGATTCATGGGAACAGCAGGCGGATAACGGAGACATCGGTCCACCACAGGATAAGTCCATCGAAAGCAAATTTTCCACTCTGAATGTAAATGCTGCGGAATTCGTGCCTTCTTTCTGCATTAATTCTTCACCGCAGAACAGTAATACGGCCGACAGTTCTTGCAATGTTGCTGTCATGATGAATTCTGTAACTATGCCTCCTGAAATACATCATGGTTAGTTTTGAAATAAAATTCGATTAACCATCAATTATGTCCCTCCAAACAAACGTACAGGCTATTAATATAAAAAGAAAGCATGTAAGGTTCTTGTTATTGTAAGTCATCTGTAATGTAACTGCTGCGGCTAACCCCCATTACTTTACTCGTATACTGATTCCTATCTTTCATATATTTGTTAATGAAAGATGATGGATGATTTCTGGGTTTAGTTTAATGTCTGTCTTCTTATTGTAAGTTGACATTACCAAATTGCTGCTTTTTGGGAAGAGACAAGTTACACACAATACATATATTTAATATTAACCCAACATTGTGCAATAATTAAACTGATGCTAAATTCAAAGCATTTATTTGTACAGCAATTAAGGATATGAAGTTAGGAATTAGATATGTATACTGTAATAATTTTGTTTATATAGTAGCATTAATACAGATCAAAATATTTGTATACAAATTGTAATATTCCTTGAATAAAAGTGTGTCAGATTGATAAGAAAATATACTAGAGTAAAGTAAAAAGAAATATTAAATTTATTGGTTTATTTATATTTTGAGACGAGAAGATATATCTTTTGATTATTATTAAATATGATATATGAATATCAAAATAATATTTCCAATACAATATGATAATGTTTTCAAATGTTTTAAAAGAAATATTAAATTTAATGGTTTATTTATATTTTGAGACGAGAAGATATATCTTTTGATTATTATTAAATATGATATATGAATATCAAAATAATATTTCCAATACAATATGATAATGTTTTCAAATGTTTTACATAACTTTATATTATAACAATGTATTATTTTTGATGAATCTATTTTCACAGCCGATAGATAAATATTAGCGGAGGAAATGACTTATTACATTAAGATGGTTCATAAACATTTATGGAAATAATATGATTATACAAGATGACACGGAAACGTAGAATAATAATAAGCCATAGAAAGTTCTTTTGACATTCTTCTGGTTTATAAACTGTTAATGAGCATTTCTTTATTTCTGCTTTGATAGGAAAATTTTCCTTTTATTACAAGTTTGTGTATGTTTATTAGGTAATACTACGCCAGTAGTTCTACCAGATCCAGTGGGCAATCGCGTAGAGGAACCACCTGCTGGAGGAGGGGCTCCACCTCCGAATGTTACCGATCAAATGAATACTAGCCCGGAACATCAACCAGCTGATTCATGGGAAGAAGCAGCGGTAGATGGTGATCCTCTTTTAACTCCTGAAAATGAAGAAGTACGCCGAAGCTTTTACGTATATAATAAGATCTTTCTTAGACTTTGGTTTATCGTTTAAAAAACTCCTTTTACCAGAAAATTACGTAGAATTTTTTGTTTTTTCGTTTTTAGGCTGAAAACGAAGAGGATGAAGAAATGGTTGTTAAAATCCCTAAGAAAAAGCCTGTTAAAGTAACAGAGGATACGAAGAGTAAAAAAGAACATGTTAATGTTGTTTTTATTGGACACGTTGGTACGTAAGAATTCTATTAGCAAGTTAAGATATGTAAGAATATATTTCAATCAGCATCGACTCCATTTTGATTTGTATTATAGATGCAGGAAAATCAACGATCGGAGGCCAGATTATGGCATTGACAGGAATGGTTGATAAAAGAACTTTAGAAAAGTACGAAAGAGAAGCAAAGGAGAGAAGTAGAGAAACGTGGTATCTGAGTTGGGCTCTAGATACAAACCAAGAAGAACGAGAGAAAGGGAAGACGGTGGAAGTCGGTAGAGCGTATTTTGAAACTGAACGAAAGCATTTCACAATTTTAGATGCGCCTGGTCATAAGAGTTTTGTACCTAATATGATTGGCGGAGCTGCACAAGCTGATCTCGCGGTATTAGTTATTTCTGCGCGAAAAGGAGAGTTCGAAACCGGTTTCGATAGAGGCGGTCAAACAAGGGAACATGCGATGCTGGCTAAAACTGCTGGTGTTAAACATCTGGTTGTGCTAGTGAATAAGATGGATGACCCAACTGTAGAGTGGGATGAAAGAAGATATAACGAATGCAGGTATGTTGTATAATATATCGTAAACTTAAGATACGATAGTATTGTTTAGAATAAGAAATTAATTTATTTATATTATTTAGGGATAAAATATTGCCGTACCTCCGTAAATTGGGATTTAATCCTGCTAAAGATCTTACATTCATGCCAGTCTCGGGACAGCTTGGTTACGGTTTGAAAGATCCGATACCAGAACATCTTTGTACATGGTACACTGGTCCACCATTCATATCTTTCATCGACTCTCTACCTTCGCTTAATCGTAAAAATAACGGACCTTTTATTATGCCAATCGTTGATAAATATAAAGATATGGGAACAGTGGTAATGGGAAAGGTCGAGGCTGGAGAAGCTAAAAAGGGACAATCGCTACTTGTTATGCCGAATAGGGTATACTTGTTCTATTTTAACAAGATATATATTTCAATATCGAATCGACTACTTGTGCTAATATATTTTATACTTTATTACGTTTTATTAGACGGCAGTGACGGTAGATCAGTTGTGGTCAGATGACGAAGAAGTGACATCGGTTGGACCTGGTGAGAACGTGAAAATCAAATTAAAAGGTATCGAAGAAGAAGACGTAAGCCCTGGATTTGTTCTTTGTGACAGTAACAATCCGATAAAAACGGGAAAAGTGTTCGACGCTCAAGTTGTAATTTTGGAGCATAAGAGCATTATCTGCGCTGGCTATAGTGCTGTGATGCACATTCATTGTGCAGCGGAAGAAGTTAGAGTGAAAGCATTGATCTGTTTGGTCGACAAAAAGACTGGGGATAAAAGTAAAACCAGGCCGAGGTTCGTCAAACAGGATCAAGTGGCAATAATGAGAATCGAATGCGCAGGTGTCATTTGCCTTGAAAGATTTAAGCTATTTCCACAGATGGGACGTTTCACCCTTAGGGATGAAAGTAAGTGTTACGGGTTTTAAGCGCGCGCGCGCTTGTATGCGTATACGTATTTAAATCTGAAAAGTTTCCATTTCAAGTGGATTACGATTTCTTACTTATCAACGATCGAGTTCTAACTGGTTCTTTCTTGTTACTTTTAGATAAGACTATTGCAATTGGCAAGGTGCTGAAGGTGGTGGAGTAAAGTTGCTCAACTGTGACCACAGATTGGGATAATAATCGACTTTGATAACGAGAAATACACAAGAGATGCAAGCCGAATACAGTACGCACGAGAAAAAAACGGAACTAGCGTGATTACTCGCGAACTACTGTTAATGTAACATACACTCATCTTACACAAGAAGCAAAAAAAGTTCTACATCAAAGAAAAGCACATACATCGTATGCACAGACAGTTGGGTCGGGGTTTGGGGTTACGGGGAGGGGGGGGAGGGAGGGTATTTATAACCTGAGATAAAGAAAAAAAAGCAAATAGATTTGATTATATAAATAAGGAGACAAAATCACTAAAAAACTCAAGAGCGCGTGTTCCTTCTAATTAGGTAAGCTGAACCACAGCACTCATATTGAGTTCATTACAAATAAATTAATGATCAAATGACAAACAGTGTCTCCTTAATATTATAAAACACGATATTTTTATTCTTCTGAGGTGAGAGACATTAATGAACGTAAAAGAAGAGAATAACAATTACAAGATAAAAACTAAGGAAAATATTATTAATATTATTATAATGATTATTGAATAATTATTATTAAATTGGTGGTAAGAAGCGAAAGGATACTAAAAAAAAGAAAAAAAAACAAATACAGAAGTTTATTAAATCTGCCAGATAGTGTTACACGACAATTTATAATTATAAAATTAATATTATTATTATTACTACTATTACACCGTTTCTTATTGCATTGTCATTAAAAAGAAATTTGCAACAAAAATGTGCTCTACTAATTTCGATAAGAGGTTTCATGTGTATGATTGATTTGCTTTTTCTTGCACGTACTGTTTCTGTTAATACGATTGGTGTTTGACGGCGCCAAGGTTCGTGTATTGTATCGATGTATTACGTGTCTATAACACCAGATATTCTTACACTGTGCTTCTTCAGAAAAAAAGTTTCGATGATTTATAGCGTTATATGCGATAAAAGAAAATTAATGTCGAGATTTAACTGAAAGGAAGTTAATATAGAGAATTTTCAAAGCAGACATTTTGTGAGTGCTTTCTTTACATGTATTACTGCTTCTTTTTTCTTTGCTGCTAATTTTTATAGATATTAAAGTATCTACATCTCTTGTCCTATTCTTTTTACTTTTTACGTTTATTATTATCCTTTATTTCACATCTCGTGTCGGATCTGTTTCCTAACAAAACAGATTTCGCAGGCAATTAATTTTATTCCTATAAATTGTTCGGCAAAGTTTGTGTTTTATGGTTGTTATATTTTTTAAATTGTTAATATTATTACGATCGATACATTAAAAAAAATGCTAATGTAATTTTTCATTTTTTTTTTTTTTCTCTCTTTCTTACTCACCATAATTTCAGTAATACAAAGTAGAAGCGACAGCATGGAACATATTACGGTGAAAGGAAGGTGGTGATATATTTAATAGAAATAG
Organism: Bombus terrestris; assembly: GCF_910591885.1. NCBI lineage: Eukaryota > Metazoa > Arthropoda > Insecta > Hymenoptera > Apidae > Bombus > Bombus terrestris. The sequence continues at coordinate 1,981,123 of NC_063279.1, read as the reverse complement.
TTTTCTTTTTCTATCATACGAAATATCTGTTCCCGTATGATTTTTTATAATTTAAAGTATATTACATTCGTTGTCCAAGTAAATGATAATTACAGCAAAGGCCTAACGGCGATACACAGATTACACAAGTTGCTGAAATTTCGAGTTTATTTACTGTTATGGCGAACTCGACAATTTTTGTGCAATCCACTAAAGTAATTATCAAATCGAGTTTTTCCACGTGTGATTTTGTCAAGACGCTCTTCTATGCGTGTCAACTATATGCCATACGTAGGTTTATTACATTTTATATATGATTATTGAAACATTTATAATAAAAATGGTAAAAGCTTAATTACTTAATTATTATTGAGGATCCGGTGCTAATTTAGCGTAACCGAGTTTCCGAAGTACTTCCTTGATTTCGTCGTATACCGATGCATCTTCCACTGTACTTGAAATCTACAAATAAAAGAACAAATATTTTACATCGACGATTAACGAATGAATAAATAATGTATTCTTATCTCGTACGCAAATGCAATTTCATTATTCGAACCGACAAAGTCGTTTGCTTATCGCCAATTTCTCACGTTTCTCTTCGTACGTTTCATCGAATTTACCTTCACTAGCTTCGATCGAGCTAAATTAGCGATAGATTTGCGAATCAATTTTCCCGAACGTGTTCGAGGTAACGCTCTAACGGCTGCAGCTGTTTTGAAAGATGCTATGGGACCGATCAAGTTCCTTACTCGCGCCACCAATTCCTCGTTGATCTGTTTTTCGTTTCTCATCGCTTCTACAGAGACAGATACACGGTATCGTCAACGAGGTATATTCGCACGATATAGACATTTTTCTCAGCCCAAAATCTTCACCTTCTTTCATTATATAAAGACACAAAGGTACTTCTCCTTTAGTGGGATCTGGAACGCCGACTACAGCCGCGTCTACGATATCTGGATGAGCCAACACGACGTCCTCGAGGGCGGAGGTGGACAATCTGTGGCCGGCAACGTTGATAACGTCATCGTCGCGTGCCATCACATAAACGTAGCCGAATTCGTCTTTATAGCCAACATCCATGGTGTCGTAGTAACCCTGTATTTGATCGGTTAAATCATTAAATCCTTGTAAAATGTCATCGTCGTACTTACGTATATGTTTCGTAATCCGATCGTAAGGTCAAAGCGACAAGTTGCTGATATCAAGAATAGAACTCACCGGATACGTGGAGAAATATATCTCCTCGAATCTGTCGTCGTCCTGGTACAGCGTGGATATACAGCCGGGCGGTAATGGTAATTTTATGGCGATTCTACCTAATTCACGCGCTTCCGCCTCGCTGCTGTTTTCTCGCAGTATGTCGACTAGGTGAAAAGACATTTTACTCGTATTCGTACAATATTCGTTAAAACGGAGTAACTTTTTTAAAAGTTAAATATATAAATACGTTTTTGCGTAATAAATAATTATGATATATAGAAAATTAATTTTTCATATTTTTATATAAAAAATCTATGGGATAAACTATAAATCTAAATATATAATTTTTTATTAATTTATAAATAATATCGATTTAGGAATAATTTTTATTAATAAATGTTTGATAATTTGATATCAAAGAGTTTTAAAGATTTCGATTAATTTCAAAATTATTATATAAAATTATAATTTATTTTGATTAAATATAACGATTAAATTAGTAATATTTTCTGTTTAATAAACAAGTTTTAATACAAGTAATATTTATATATATATAAGGAATTAGGCAAATTAAATACGTTCACCTGTTTAACAGAATCATGGCTCGATGAATTTAATTTTAGGTCTATCCGCCCAATCGGACCAAGCGACTCGAGCTTTTCCGACAAATTAGAACACAGAGTAAAGGCCATGTTTATCATCCAGCAAAGTAATCCCTTCAACTTTTCGAGAAACTCGAATCGCTCGGTCCAATCTTGGAAACGTTACTCCGCTTTAAAGCACGGAACTTACCGCGATAGCCGGGAATCGGAAGACCGGTACTATATTTCGGTAAACCAGGATTGTGCCCGTAATCGAGACACAATGCCGTAATAGGGTGTCCCGTTTCCGATTGCCACCAATTGTTGAGAATCGGTACCTTGAACGCTTTCTCTGCCCACGTTTTCGTCTTGTAGTCGCAAAATTCTCCAGCAACGAACACGGTCTTCAAACTACAAAATGCAAACGCGCGCTTCACCGACACTGTATCGACTATACGTCGGTTTGTAAAAATACGTACCACTGCATGGAATATTTTCGACCCAGCAACAGATCCGGATCGACGCGTCTTATAACGCGCAGCGCAGTGGGCACGCAAAACAACGCGTTCACACCGTGCTGATCGATCACCCTGTGAAACAACGATAGAATCGCGACTACTCTGTTGGACCAGATTACGCGAGATGGGCGAAACGTATCGTTTCAAGCGTGTTTAGAAGCAATTGCGTTAAACGGCAATTAACAGGCAACCGGGTTGTGATTGAAAGACGAAATTAACGATTGATAGTAACTGGGCCGTGAAATTGATAACATCGTTGTGTTTTAACCCTTTGCACTCCTATGTCGAGCGCGACTCGACGTCAATTTTTATCTCAGCAGCTCCTTTGTCGAGTCCCACTCGACGTTCTTTCGTGTCCACTTTTTCTTTTTGAAACGTGCTAAAGAAAAGCAGGATCGCATCCTGGGAATTGTTTCAAGATACATCGTGCACCGAAAAATTACAAAATACAACAATAGTGCGGATAAAACTGGTATTCGAGCGAATTTCCTTCTACCTTTATTTATTTAAATCGTCTTATTTTTTGGTTCAAGTAAATTTCAAATAAAACGCTCGAAAGCGATGGCAGCTGCTTGCTGGTAACGAAATTGAAACAAAATTCGCAGCGCAAAGGGTTAACAGGAAATAAGATGCACGTTAAATGTTTAAACCTAAAGTATTGCGCTGCATCCGGTGTCCTATCGGGTTTTCCCTCGTACATTACGCTGGTGGCACCATAGAGCAGAGGTCCGTAACAAATGTAAGAATGTCCAACCACCCATCCCATATCCGAGGCCACCCACCAAACGGAATCCTTGTCCATACCATAAACTGTTTTCATCGTCCAACAAACGGCAACCAAATGGCCACCGACCGATCTCAGAATTCCTTTCGGTTGACCTTTAGCGAAACAGTTTGATTTTCTTCGTATAATATTCAGGGTAAAACGAATTTGATCGTTTCTATCGTATGTGCTTTCCCGATAAATCCTTTACGCGCTTCATTCAAGGGCAACGTTTCCTCCGAAACGCGCACCTATCGCGCATATAATTAAAAGTACTTGTCGCTGGCTCATTTAACCGTTTAACGACTTTGCTACGTATAATGTGAATTTTTATGCGTACGAAGTTTCGCGGTAAATGAAATTCGCATCGTACAATTCGAAGTTAGAGATTAATGAGTTTCGACGGAACAATATCGCGAAAGCAATTCGGAACAACCAAACGAATATTTCGATATAACGCGTACAAAGAGAGACGATCGATCGATTTTACTTTCTCGCCCGAGAAGTTGGATACAGCTGATTACGAGCTGAAAATCTTTTCATACCGTCCAAAATACACGATACAGCTACGAAGAAGGTACGTTACCCGTTGTTCCCGAGGTGTACAGAATGTACAATGGTGCGTTTGCCTCGACGGGCTGACACGGATGAGGTTTCGATCTATCCATCACGTCGTCCCAATCGTACTGGTCTTCCAAAAGAGCACTCTGCCAGACGTTTCTTCTTTGAAATACGATGCATCGTGGCTTCTTTACCGTGATAATCTTCATAGCGCCGTTTAACATATCGGTGTATCTGCGTGTAAAGTGAATTTCTTTGTTTATCCAAAGCGAATTTTTCCAAAGCTCTATCGTTTCGGAGAACGTAAACGAACGTACTTGACGATTTTCGACGGTTCCAGGCCACAGCTGGCCGCGATCACTACCTTTGGCTTCGCGTGATTTATTCTCATGGCCAATTCGTTCGCCGCGAATCCTGAAAACACACGACAATGAATTATACTTCTTCGCGAGTTGCCCTTCGAATCGTCCCGTGTTACGATCTGGAGTCTCCTTCGATCGTTCACGATATTACGAATATCAGGCAAACGGTTTCATTCTTTTAGAAAGTGTGCGTAGGTGGAACGATCGGTTCCTAGCGCGAACGCAAGTAGTACGAGTCGGTGTATTCCGACAGTGCGACACTGGATCGCGTCGTAGATGGTAGAGAGCGTTATTTTTAGGAATCTGGAAATAGCTTTACCGCCAAATACGACAGAATGAACCGCGCCAAGTCGCGTAGTCGCCAAAATCGCTATTATAGTTTCGGGAATCAAGGGCATGTAGATGATGACCGCGTCGCCCTTGCCCACGCCCATATCGGCCAGCGCTCCAGCCAACAAGGACGTTCTGTCTAAAAGCTCGTTGTATGTTACTTTGCGAATCGTTGATATTTGAGGGCTGTCGTGAATCAATGCCACTTTGTCCCCGTTTCCAGCGAGAACGTGTCGATCCACCGCATTGTAACAGGCGTTCAATTCTCCGCCGACGAACCTGCCGAACGAACATATTTTTATTTAAACGACCATCCAAGTCGAGCATACGAGATCACGGACAAGCCAGCTTTTACCATTTCGTAAACGGTTGTTTAGAGTCGTCCAGCACCTTCTCCCAAGGTTTGCTCCAATCTATGCACCGCGCGACTTTTCCCCAAAAACGTTCAGGATTCTCCAAGGATTCCTTGTAAGCTTCGTCATACCTCGGACAGGGAATGTGATGAGGATTGACGATGTAATCTACGAAGAGAAACGTTGCACGGTTTCGAGGGGAAAATCTTTTCTCGCGAGTTATTTTCTTCGATAAGAAAACAACGCGATGCAATAATTCCGAAAGAACGAGCTATCGATAAATCGTATTATTTTCTTATCCACGCTCTTGCATCGTATCGATTAACCTTCTCTACCGCATACGGACCGAATGCGTACGATAAATGTCGATCGTTATATCGGATCGTTTACGAGAAAAAGAAAGAAAAACAAAAAAATGTACGCGTTTAACGATCGACCGATGAATATCATAGACAGGGAGAGAATCGCGGTATCGATCGATCGTCAAATGGAAATTGAAACTGCGATTTAATGCTAAAATCAAGCACGCGTCGTGCCATGTACGATACGTTCTTGAAGATCGGAATAAATCTCTTAGGAATTAAATGGACGAGTTTTAACGCGACGCTATCGTGCCTCTCACGATGGGCATAAAGTTGTTCAGGCAGATGGAAGTTGAGATCCCGCGAGCTCAGCGATCATTTTCTTACGAACGGACGTATTAAAAAATGTAATCGCGATCCCGATTCGAGAACATCTAGCGTCCGCCTTTCGCAAATTTCGAGATCGTATCGCAACGCGTTAAGGATAACGTTGACTTCTGTAATCTGCGTTATATGGTCGCGTTTCATGAATATTTAAAGGTCGCGTGTTGGTATCGCTGTCTTACCGATATTTTTTACCTCCGCCAATGAATAATTCATTGCAAGTTGTCGGTACCAAGTTCATAGTAATTTCCTATGCTGCCCGCGCCCCTTTAACACGTCCCTCGCGTGTGTGCGTGTCTACTTCCGTGTGTATCATGAATTACGAACGTCGTGTGAAAACAGTCTTAACGTATCGTTGTTTACGCTACTTAAGATAATCGAAATTTTACGTTCACCTTGCCGATAGCGCGATACCCCAGCTTCCCTTCGCTCTACACGCGTTCCTCATTCTCAGACGGCTTCTTCTTAGTTCCACGAGACGCGTTTATTTACACGATCGGGTAAACATTGCTGGAGGAAATTTTTATTTCACCGGATGAAACGCTGCAAACGCGTATAGGTGGAAGAATACGACGAAATCGAAAGAAAAACGTTTTAGAATCGAAAACGCGAAAGCTCGAAAATTTATTCCTTTCTCAACGATCGATGTCCATTCGACTTGGCCATTCGAAAAAGCAAAGCGAATATACGTGGCGGCTGTACCTATGTATAATTTAGAATTTCACGAGCTGTATATTTATCGTACATGTCGTACGTCCGAGCTCTACGTTAAAGTACAACGAAAGCAACGTCTCTTATTCGAAACCATCGCGTGATAAGAAAAGTATTTCCTCCTTCTCATTAACGCTTTCGATTCGAGTTCCAAGCGTACGATCTTGATATTTTCTCCATTATTTGACCGTTCCGTACGTAAGTCTTGAAACCGCAGCGCGTGTACGTTGCGTTAATTCGCTTACGAATAATTTATCGCATCCTGTCGTAGGAATCGACCGCGTGTTTTTCGTTTCTTTCGTTTCGTTTCAAAGATTCTCCGTGGGATGGAGATCGAGCGGACCATCTAGCAACGTCAATCTTTCGATATTCCGAATATCATTCGACGACGCGAGCCATTTGGCTCGTTATCCGCTTGATAAATTCGACGATTTCTTTGCACCGAACTCTACGGTTTACGAAATTCTAAATCAAACAGCGTAGGTGGATATACGGACACCATCGTATCCACCTATAACCATAAATATTCGGTTGGATCTTCTCTTATGCGAACCGTTTCGCGTTAACGACCGTCGACCAATACATTTTTGAGAAAATTCGTTCGTTCTATGTATGAAAAAAAGTATCGGATTCGAATGTACCGAAAGTTCGCGCGAGCTGCTTTATAATTTTGTTTACAGTGCCCTTCGTATGGAAATTCTCTGCCCTCCCCTTGCCCCCTGTCGCTATCCGCCGCTCTGTGCATTTAATTATACGTCAACGTTTAGTAGCTCCGAATGCATCTGGAAAATAGCAGCTGCGTCGGATAATTTGATCAAAGTAATGGGTATTATCCGTGGACTTCCTTAACAATGAAATTTCGACGTTGCGCGAAACGGAAACTCTTACACCTACCGCGTCGACGTTAATCGCACCAGTAAGCGAAAATGTTCCAACACGGAGAAATCTAATTACGGATAAAACTCGTGGCAAATACGCGCGTCAGTTATTAGAAAAAACAGCCAGCTTCCGAAGAAAATTAGTTTGACGACGATAGCGAGTTCTCGATGAGAAAAACGTTCCTTCTCCTTTACCGCTTTCTCTATCCTCTATCTCCTCTTTGTCGGAGATTCGTCGCGCGACACTTTAGAAATTTCTTTAAATCGAAATTGTTAACTCAAATATTATTCTTCGATCGAATAATTATCGTTCGATCGAAACGCTAGAAAAAGAGACGTTTACCTGATCCATCGGTGTTTTGTAGATCTTTCGAATTGGCGATCAACGATTGGAAACTCATCTCGCTCGAGATCTGACCGTGAGACATCGGAGAACGAAGAATCGAATTAAAACGCGCGACACTTTTCTATCTACTCGAAGGCTGAGTCCCACCACGATCCAGCCTGATAGATTTACGATCTATCGGATCGTTGAACGATATGCCGCGAGTCGCGTTAAATCACCACCGCTTGATACCCTGATTATCACGCGTAAAATACGATTATGGCAGGAAATGGGCAAACACGTATTTCGTGCGATTTTTCTTCGACAAATGTTACAGCGACAAGAGGTCGGCTATATCACGGCAAAACCAATACGTTGTCTAATCATAGAATCCTCCACCCTTGGATTTTGATAGGTCTCTGTCGAATCGTGGATCGGTGGAAAATAAGGTTCTCGTTAGTTTCTCGCCCTAGTATACGTATATAATGATTTTCAGCCAAAGGTTTGGCATATTTCAACAAAGCGATAAACAATAACGCGATAATATTTCTTACTTTGTGTCGAGACGCGTCCGGTGATAAAACGTCGAACGTTACGTAAACGTCGATGTGTGATATAATGCGTTAATAGGAATAACAGTAGCAAAATACGTCGAGACACGGAGTTTTAAGTCGGATTCGCGAGAAATCGCGTAACCGACGATGACGTTAAAATTGGTACAATTAGGTAAATTCTATTATCCTGCGTTCAACGAACGGCATTCTTCCTTTATCGTTCTATTTTATCTTTTGTCACGGCTATCGCCGATTCAACGACCGAAGAAAGGGAAAATATCAACGGATACTTGGGACGAAAAATTGAGGGATAAAGACGAATCGACCGCTTTTACCGTTCCACGAACTCGTAAAATCAATCTTCTGATATTTGGAAAACTCGGAAACTCGTCACGGGCTACTATCCAATATTTTGGGCAATCAAAATGTTTAAAGTCAAAGTATCGAGATAGCAAGATGAAAATTTCCAATTAACGTATCTTGGTTGATCGAATTATCGAATTTGTTCGCGGATCGAACCCTAATCTCTCGTAAAATCTTGACGTATCTCCGCTTAAACTTTCCGATTCTTGTTACAAATATAAACCATGGTGGGCAAGTTTGAACTGTCCGAAGAGTCCTGGCGTTAGAACGGTACACAAATAATAAATACACTGGATGAAAATTGCGATGGAGTTCGAGGAGGAACCACAGAGTGTTGCCACACGTACGATATACCAGCTGAAACTAACGATAATCGTTATTGTCTTGAATTTCGTATTATTCACTTTCTGAATCCACTTCCCCGGTGAATTTTGATCCGAGGGTCGCTGCATTTAATTTAGACAGGAAGCTCGTTCACCAAATCAACCGATCTATTATTCCGATCTAATAACGTCGATATTTTCGGTGCTGCTATTCGAAAATGTCCTCTCCGTTCTTTTACTCGAATCGATCTCAAAGAGATTAAAAGCTTACGTTTTTCGGCATTTTTTTTATCCTGCGTGTGTGTGCGCGCGCGCCCACGTGTCCCTGTACATGCACTTACATATATATGTACGTATACGCACGCGTTATCTACAGTCGGCCGAACACATTTTACCTCTATATTCTATAATAATATTTACATATTAAAGCGATATTTAAAAGAAATGCGATTAAATCAGAAATTATAATGTGTTTCACCTTTTCAACGGCAAGAACTTGGCTCGATCATTGGTACTTAAGCAGAACCTATGAATATAATTAATTGTTCGTAAATGTACGAACATAATATTACGTAACGTAATATTACGTCCGTTGCGTTTATAATTTCGCGTAGATATAACAGGTACGCGTAACCGTTCTCCTTTTTTCCTCCGAATAAAGCGAATAAATTATATGGCGTCCTAACGCGTCAAAATGATTCGCAGTGTGAACGTTCTCGGCGTATGGTCTTATATTCGATATTAGGTGTTAAGGAGCGTACGTAGATTATCGTTGCCAACTGTACGCATATTCGTATCGCGATACCTCGTCGTTTTACCATTATCGACCGTAATTTCGTTATTTTAGCGAAGACTACGATGCCACGGTAAACTTTGATCTCTAAAAAGTGAAAGCGGACAGATCTCATCTCGTATTTTTTGCTTCAGTGGCCCTCGGTTCTTTGATTCGAACTCCGCCTTCACCGTCGAACACATCGGAAAATCGTGAAAGAATATCCGTTCTGGCATGTAAAGAACTATACAGACATTGCGATTGACGAGAAAATCGACATCTCCGTTGTTTCCATTTCTTTCCTCGCGCGTCTCGTATTTCCTTGTTTCGCTTTCTTATCTGTATTTTCTCGCGAATATTTCAGACGTTATGGAGCACGATCTCGCTTATTAAGTTTATACAGCAACCTCTCGTAGTCTCTCGTATTTACCCCCATGGCTATTTTATTACGCGCGATCAATCGATAATTCGTTCGTATTTAGCGTTTCGTGAAAATCTTTTGTTTGTTCCTTTGATTGAACGTACGTGTCTCGCGTCTTACGTATCGGCGATATCGATATTCGTCCCTTGCTCCTGTCAAATACGTTCCTTCGCGTTTCGTTGTAAAAATCTCCTGACGCGTTTGTTTCGACGTTGCTCGCGGTTTTAGGATTCGAAATTTCATTGATGAAAAGACTCCTTTCTTCTGACATTAACTTTCCAACGCGGTTTCTTTCGTTTTGTAACACGCACGCGAGATATTTAGAAAGAACGCATCAAGCAAGAAGCGTGGTTTGTTTTCTAAAAACAAGAGAAACACGTAGAAAAAACCCGAGCAAAAATAGAGAAAGAGATATAAATTATTATACTCGGTGACTACGTCTGAGATACAAGTTTCGCAACGAAAGATATTTAACGTGGCGAGGGTGCGTGCCGAAAAATTGAAATAAACCGTTTCTTCTTGCCGATGCGTTTCTTTCGTATTTAACGAATAAAACGATATTCTCGACAGATGGATGGAAAACAAACGAAAAGGCAATTTAGAAGGGACGATATTAAAATTCTGCGGTGTCTCATAAAGTCTCGTTAAGGCTTCCTATCGTTTTATCGCTCTGTAATTTCTATGACTTTTATCGCGTCGTTAAATTCATTACTTGGTCGATAACTCGATTAACCGTTTTACCGGAGAACGTAATAAATTATCAACGGGTCCGGGAAACGCGGAAACAATCAGGGAAAGCGACTAGACGAAGAAGGAATTCGAGAAAGATAAAGTAAAAATTTGCTCCGCGAATGGTCTGCGTCTACGGAGATTCGGTGCCCTGGTACGAGCGTTCTTCGACAAACAACGAAGGAGTATCGTCGAAGAAGACCCATAGGAACCGGCAAAAGCGCAGGTAGAACTAATCAAGAGTTGATAAGAGTTTTCTTGTCTAGAGAGTCGTGCCGTTCGAAGCGACTATTTGACCGTTAAAAATCTCGTTTGCAGGCAACGCGTTCAAGCAAGAAAACGAGCGGCGACGAAGGCAGTTGGATAAGAGAAAAGGCACCCTCTGTTACGTAACCAGCAGCGTTTTCATGAAATTTTTATTCAGTGTGTCGACGGGGAAATTGAAAATGTACGTCAACTACGAGATGAGAGGGTGTAATATGCGTGCGATTTCGCCTGACTCTTCGTTGAAACGCGCATGGCCGTGGAAACGGCGCGTATTTAAGGGCTGATCTCTCGCGTATCTCCTCACTATCATCGTATCTTTGGATCTTACCACAGACGTATATCGCACATCTGTCCCCGTATTCGCCATTCGTCCAGTGTCCAGTGAATCGAGCAGCGTTCGCAAGGATCGTCCACGTCGCAGTTTCTTCTTCGACGTTCGTGCGTTACCTTGGACCTCTGCGTTCGTGAACAGGCAACAGGTATTCTTACTCCCAGATACCTGGTGTACCGTTGCGTTCCCGTTCGGTTAGATCGCAAAGGCGAACGTTAAATCCGACCCCCTCGAATAATTTGCAAATTACGAGTCGTCGAAGAGCCAGGTACGCGAGTTTTGGAAGGAGGCTGAGCTTTATTCATAAACGCAACGGAAAGTTCAAACTTTGATGACTCCCGGGACTCGTTACTCGTTGCATGAGAATATTCGTCACGTCCCTGCCAACCCTCGTTAGGCTTTTTAATCAATTTTTTAAATTAAGTTACGAATCAGGTTTTTCCTTAAGCTCCTGTAATCGAGTTTCGAACCAGCTGCTTATCAATCTTCTCTTTAAGACTTTGATTCGGTTTTTAACGAGAGATATTGTCCAACATTTTACGCAACTTTGTCTCTTATTTGGCGAACGTTTTAACGCGTCCATTACGTTGATACCGTCATCCCGCTCGTTTCTCTGTCGGAGGTTGTATAAATGAAAAATTCCAATCGATCGCAACCATGAACATCGTTTTTACGCGACGGCGGAAGAAACGAGCTTGTTCCAAACGCAAACATTAATTTCGGTCTACAATGCGGAACATTCTGTCCCAGGAGATAATTCGCAGCGTTGCCTGGCCTTGTAAAACACGCGGACCAACGGTATAACGTACGTCCGCGAAACGTTCGTCGGTCGAAAGAAATTCCAATATATATGCATGCTGTCACGACATTCTTTGCCCACCCTCCGACCTACGATTATTTACTATTATTCTGAAATACTTTTCTCCACACCCGACCACCTCATTTACATACGTACGTACCTACAACAAACGTCCCTCTATTTTACCAATTTTTCGTTGCGAGAAAGAAGCGACGAACGATACAGGAAATTTGGTATTTTTTAACGCGTTGAACCTTTTTTCTTTAGACTGGCTGTAAAAAGAAATATAAATTATCGTAGAAAAATATCGTAACCGAAAGACAAAGAAACTGAAATTTATAAAATCAAACGATTCCATTATGCAGATTATTCGTGATGTACAAGTTGTTGCGTGCGTTCCAAGCTTTTTTCCAGATTATAAAGTTGAATGTGTTCCATAGGGAATAGGATATAATTGCGCGTGTCCTTCCTTCCGAATAAATCTCGTTCGACGTTCCCACGCGATCGCATCCTTTACGATCGTCGAGTTATTCTTCGACATCTACATAGGAATTCTTTCAACGATGATCGTATAAATCATATTACGCTTTTACTATATTACTTCTATCGTGCGTGAGTTATAAATCCCTCTCTTTTACAATGCGATTTACCCATTGAAATTCAAAATTCAATTTCACCATAGACGTATCCGGCGTGAACTTTTAGATCGCAGCGATTAAAACTGCTGAGTCACGCGGTTTAACCGTAATTCCTTATTAAACATTGTATCACCAAAGTCTTTCGTAAATCTTTCTAATCCCGTAGCGACGGTTTCCATTTATTCTCGAAGACCGGCACTATGGGATTAGACCCGATATTCGGTTAATTAGATGCCAAGCTATTACCGACAAAATTATTACAAAACACACGATAAAAGATATTTGACATCGATCGTATTTATAGTTCAACATATAATCTCGCGGAGATACGTTTTCAAGGTATTACAAAAGAAAAGAAAAAGAAACACGCACGATATAATAACAAGAAATTGCGAGAAAAGGACGAGCTTGAAACAGAAGTCTCGTTCAAACTGCCTGATCGTCTACGAGGTACCATAAGCGGTCTTGTTATAGTTTGCGCACAGTTGACATCCCGGACAGCCTATTCGTGTCTATCGTAAGGACGACCGGCGATCGAGTATTTTATTTCTCCATCTCGATTCAAAGAATTTTCCTTTCTTATTTATTTTCAAACGTTTCTTACGAACGTTCCACGTACAAAACTTAATTATATCTAATCCACCTTTACCTTTAATCCTGCGCGTCGTACAACGTTTACGTTAACGCGTTTCTCCTTCTGTCCTATCCACAAGACTATCCAAAGACAGCGCTACTGATTTTTTTCGTGAAAATTTCACGGTCCGTGCTCTTTCCGTGTGTTTTCCTTAAGCCTGCATTCGTTTCGTCACCTTTCTCCCTTCTTCGCGTCGCGCGATAGAACAAGACCGTGAACTAGTGCGACGATATTTCAGATACAAACTCGATTAAGAGCTGACGTTCATTTCCTCTTGAAATCTCCCGCGAGCGATATCTGTTCGGTTTCTTGATCGATCTGCCGCGAGGGTAGCTCGAGGGACAGCTCGCCGAGTGTCCCAAGCTGTTCATCAAGATTTACATAGGTCTTCCTAAAACAGCGCGAGCAAGTAATTCCAATGAACCTTTGTTAACATCCCCTGCTTGTAAATTTAATCATTGCTCGGTCCAAAGTGTTTAGAAGATAAACGCCCGTTGTTTTCGCAACTGGCTCGAATTTTAAGGTTCGTCGGAGAAAGAACGGCGCGCGAAGAATCGCGTGCTCGCTGTGAGACTCGATCGGATCGAAATCGAGGGCGTAAGAAAAGATCGTGGTGGACGGGTCGATTCGAGAAAGAGTCGAAAACTATTTGTCGCTCGTTACAGGCGTTAGTTTTTTTAAACGGGCGATTATCAAGCTGTCGCGTCATCATTTTTCCGCGCGTTAATTTTCCGATGACATCTATTGCTTGTTCGAGTTGAGACGAATTATGAACGTACGAATACGTTTGATCGATTGGTTTTTTTCTTGTCCGAGAAACAAGAAGCGGCGGGCTATCGTAAAAAGACACGGCGCTTCGTTTTATTAGCGTGGAAAGGAGAACTATGATGTTAAGTAGTAAACGTCGGCTTGGGTCAGACGTTTCCACGTATCTCGCGCGTTTTCCTCCGACTCAAAAGCATAAAACTTGTACCACTATGTTCCTTTATGTACATCTTTTCGTCCTTTCGTATTCCGTGCTAGCTCTCTCGAATATTTAAGAAGCAAGAAGCGCGTATCTCGCGAGCGTTTGAAAATGTTGTAAAAGACCAATTTCCTGCGAAATCATACGTGCTGCGCGGTATCTCTCTTAGTAAATTACCTTTTAGCAAAATTAAATTAACCGGAAGCGATTCCAGTCGCCTGAAGGAGATGGGCCGACTTTGGTAAAGCAATTACCGGTCGACTGTTTTATATGAAACAAATGAAATTCGTAAAGTTTGAAAGCTCTATGGTATACGAAAGGAACTTCGTAAAAACGAACGGGCGAATTGGAATTTGTAAAGGTTGCACTGTTGGCAGAAATTACTTTCGTTATAGAATTACGCTTCTCTCGTTAAACAGGCTTCGCTCTAATTCTTCCATTCCCCTTTCGAACGCGCTAAAATATCGCTGCTGTATTGCAAACATTTTATGGCCAACGATTAATCTTTTTGGATGTTGCGATTAACAAGTTTGATACGGGTTTAGTCGAGGCTGAAAGATGGAAAAAGAAAAGGAAACAGAGATAATTTCTTGATCGCCGCAGGGGGTGGAGAGCACGAGGTCACCAAAGCAATTCCAACTGATTCTATTCTCTTAATTAACTATCGATAGGCGTTCGAATTATTTACGAGTCGATCCTTTCTTAACGAATTATACGCTGCAAGATGCGAACCAAAATGCTAATTTATCGCTTTCCCCTCTTTTCAACGCTTTATCGCTCCTGCCAACCTATAACTATTCGTTCTATTGTATTCGTTTTATTCGATCGTAAATAATTGATTTTTCGTGTCAACGTCGCTTTGCACGCGGAAAATGTTTGAACATTCCGTCGAGCTAGGATACGGCTAAACTTGCAAGAACACGACGCTTTAAGCTGGTCGAACAGAATGGCAGAAAGCTACAAAGCGTTCAAATTCAATTCCTGATCTCATTCCGAAGATTCTGTCGCGCGCATCGTTTTCTTCATTCTTTGCTGAATCTGCTCGACGACAAAACCAAGAGTATGGCGAATCGTACCATGGTAAAGCGCCGTTTAGAATGTTACGCATATAGTATATCGTGAGTCGTAACGACTCGCTTTTAAGATGTGAAACATTTCCGAGGAGAAACTTCTCTTATACTTCCGTACAGCGAATAGATAGCACGATGGATATACGATATACCGCGATCAAGCGATAATTACATTTAGATTTCTCAGTGTCATTGATATCTATTTACAAATACAGAACAATAGAAGTCGAGTATATTCCGTGTATGTAGTTACCTCCAATGACTCATTGCCAAGGATATCAATAGCAACTGTCCGCTATTAATATCCGAATGATAATACGCTTCGAACATTACTATTAATCAAACGCATGATAAAATCGCTCGAGTAGCTATATACTTTCGTTTACGCGTACAACGTATGCGTTGATCGATTTGCTGGTACTTTAAAATTTGTTGAAAAACAACCTAAGGCCTTTTCATACGACCCTTCTTCGACGGACAATTTTCCTTTCCCTCTTTACCTTTCAGCCAACAAGTTGTACACAGGCATGTAAGTACATACATAGCAGCCGGCATTCTTCAGCTTCTTGGCCATCGACTACGACAAAGGCGCGTTTCGTTTGTCCGTTTCCTTCGACGTCGATTTAACTCCCGTGGTGTTCGTTTTATATTTAGTTCGAATAAATTGAAAACTACTAAACATTCCAGTCACGTAGCACTGGTAATACGATTTCCCGACTCTCGGATCACCTCGCAGATCACATCGGAATCGGCGTATTTTATTTCTTCGATACTCCGATTCCATCTTGTGTAACGCAATACATATCCCAAACAAACATCAAACGATCCTTTTTCAACCACCTTCCTGTTAGACGTTTTATGCTATTCGCATAATTTTGCGCGTTCGGACGATTCTTTTATTTCTTAGGATAATTTTATTCGCAAATTTGATCATCGCTCGGCGAAGCAAAAGAGCGAAATATTTGAAATTACCGTTTATTTCGCGAAGAACAACCACGTTCTATGTTTTAACTTTGAGGAAGAACAGCTTGGCCCGGATCTTCCGTTGCACGATAGTTGTCAACGGCGTTGATAGCCGCGTTAAAAATATGTCGTTGAACCGTTAACCACGCACTCGTTATCGGAAAATTAATTCTCGCGTATTCATAAATAACGAACTAATTCTCTTGCCAGCGAAAGTGCATCCACTTTCTTTCGTTTTTAATCTGCTCGAAGCTCTCTTCGTCCGAAATACGCGTACAACTGTGTCGAAATCTTCCGATATATTTAATAGCGCTTATATGAAAGATGTGTCACGATGTCTTTTTTTAAAGGATGATGAGCTCAACGATCGTGATCCTCTTCTCAATGACAACCATGGCCATATCCTATAACAATGTCCTGGCAGCTTTACCAACCCAATGTAATCCTGGCTTCTTGGATGATCTTCCACCGAGGATCCGGAAGGTTTGCGCCGCTCTTTCAAGGATATACGAACTTGGTTCAGAGATGGAAAGCTATATCGATGACAAGGATAATCATATATCAGGTATTTCTTCGTTTTAAAACATTCACAATGTCCTAGCTGTCGAGATGAAACTTATATTACGAAGAAGAAAAAAGAAGGACATTTAACGAAACGATCGTAACGTGAAATTATAATTTATAGGGTTCCACGAAAGCATCCCGTTACTGGACAGTGGCGTTAAGAGACAGGACGTCGATCATGTTTTCCTACGCTTTGGAAGGCGTCGTTAAACACGACGCAAACATGATGCTTCGCGCTTAAAACGATCCAACAGTTCAATTCACCGCATCGTCGAGCTACAAAAGAAGAAAAAAATGTCTGCAAACCCCATTTAGAGGTCCTTACTTGGATTCATATTGCATATATCAATTTGTGTTTTTCCTTAATATCGAATAATTAAATCTGATAGTAACGACAAGCGAGCATAATTAATGGCTCTCTAATTAAAATCCCGACGATTTACTCGTGTATCGTGCAGCTTCCGATTTCATTTAAAAATTGTCTAAGAAGTTTCTTTTCCTTCCATCTTCTTGCCAATAAATTCTATAATGACAGCATTAAAGACTTGCACTGGTGTACGTTAAGTTACTTTTTCTTTATAAGATGCGATGACTCTTTCATTTTGTCGTTTTTTCGATAAAACAATTAGCAGAGCTCTCGCGTCATCGAGTTACGATGTAAGATTGAAAAACAACTTTAACAGCCAGTTTTATGTACTATTTAACGATTTTAATCATTTATTAAATTTCAACATTTAAAATTATAATAAACTTGTTGTATGACATCATCTTTTTCTCCTCATTAAGAAACAATGAAAATACAGGATGCGTTAATATCAAAATGTAATTTAAAAAATCTTAATATTTAATTACACGACGATTTTATTTAATCACATTGTAACAGAGGGATTAATAATCGATAGCTATGTTAAAATAAAACACAAACACATTTTGCAATGCACATTTATCACGTCGTTTAGTTCTCGCAGAATAAGCGTTAAATCGATAACAATAAATTGGTACGACTATCGACGAACAACGACCAAATGTAAAGGATTGGAGACACATGCATAACAATCCAAATACACAGGATACTTCGTAAGCCGTACTCTGTCTCGTAATCTAATTTTGTACATTTTACGTAGCTTTGAATTTCGGAAAAGATATTCCCCAACCTTAGACAAAAAGGTCGTAAAACTTGAATTTCTGTCCCATAACGATCAAGCTTGTTTATATGTATACCCTTCTCTTATTCTAATATCTGCAAAATTATAAACAAATGTTTACTGGCAAATTCATTTTTACGAGCCAGCAACGTCGATCGTTATCATCCTTTAAAGAGAGCGAACGCTTATCCACACTAATATCGATCACCGCACTTTCATCTGTGTCAGAACTTAAGAAATGTCTACGTCTTTTCCTTTTGTTGTTATTGTTACAACCGAACGAGAAATGGGAATCCATTCAGATGCCTGAATCATACAATTTGCCTCCAACGACTATCTACTTCGTTGAACAGAAGAATCGTTCGCAAATTTTCTGTGCAATTTTCAAGGCACCTAATCATCGAAGCAGCATTTAGAATTCTTTAAAAGGCCTACCTAAGACCGTGCTGAATCGAACATGTGCGTCTTGTAACACAATTATCGTTTTCGTTAGAGAAAGCCGCTTAACTAAATTTACGAAATTTGATAAACTTATCTAAATCCATTAATCGAATTCTCGCAACTTATAGTACTTATACGCTAAAGATTCGAATATTTACAAACTCTATCCTATCACAGGATTGTAAGATAAAAGATACGATCTGTCCAAAACGATTAATGGAGTTTATCGATCAGCGAGAAGTCAAATCTCCAACGTTGCTTCTCGGAGTGCGGTTGTAGCTATGGAGGTGCAGAATGTGGAGGTTGGGGTCAGCAATTTGAAACACCACAGTGTTTTTCATCTGTGAAGTACGATACGGATACCACATCTCCGCCGACATTTATCAAACATTGACCCTAAAATATAACTTTCCCTTAGATATATTCCATCGGTCGAACTTACTAAAGGTTGGAAAAATTATACGTACTTGGTTTTTGTGCGGACTGTGGAGGAGTACGCACTTGGTCATAAAAAACGCTACCATCGCATTACCACCCAAAGCCGTAATATGCGCGCGAACGATTGCCAAAACTTCCATCACAAAACTATGAGTAAATCCACTCAGACCACCATTCTGTAATACGTAGAATATTATTAATTTTCGTCAATTTGTTATTTCTTATATCCATTCATGTAAAAAACAGTACTAACTTCTCTGATGGATGTGCTCTCACGAATGAAGAAGAAGTTTAAATTTCCTAGATACCTTTCTATGCGGCCACCCGGTAGATAAGACAGAGGTGTTATATCTACACCGTACCTTCCCTTTAAAGGCACCTGTTCGTTTTAATTACAATTTATGATCAAAATCGTCTTAATCATATGATTCGCAAGATAATTCTTCTCACGTCGAAACACTTACATGTTTATGTTTACGTGTTGTAAAAATCTTGGATCGTAATGGCGAACGATTCCGGGATTTCAGCGATGGCGCATGAACTAGGGTAGTTGAATTCATATTACTGTTAGATACATTGTCCGACGAAACTTCCGTATGATCCACGTCAAGATTAAATATCATATCGCTATCATCTAAATATATAATAAATTTTAATTAATAAATACTTCGAGTATAACAAGAATTTGTAAACAGCTTATGATACCTACCTTGTCTTTTAACTTGGTCTTTACTCGCAGAATGACTTATCAGCTTTTTCTTAGATTTATTTATTTTTACAGGATCTCCTAATCCAAGGGCCATACCAATTACTGTGAATTGTATTTCATCTGGCTCGGGAAGCGCCAACTTAAATTGCATGTCACAGAGCGCACAGGGGATCATTCTTCTTAATTTGAAATATACAGACTGAAACGAAAGATCAATAATTTAATCTACGATTAAATTAATAACGATTTTATTACACGTAAATTAACGATTAAAAACTAAATACAACGGTACCTGAAGTAATCTAGCAAAATATTTAGATGGCATTGATGCAAATTGTCCAGTGGGAATTTTCGTTCTCGAAATTTGAGTAAACATTTGCAAATTCCTCACGATTTCCAAATCGTCTAAACCAGGAATCGTTTGAGTATTTACTACGTGGAAATCCTCCGGTGGCCTATCATCCATCAGTAACGATATTCTATCCATATCTTCGATATCATCGACTTCTAGCACACAAGTATCTCTCGGACCTACGCTAAAATCTAAATCTGGGAGATCGTCGTCCGATTCATCGGTATCAGAAGTCGTGACACGTCCATTTTCAACGTCCTATAACAAATACATAAGTTGATTATTGATTATTTTCAATTTCAAAAATGATCAATAAAACACCTACCCCAACAGATTTGAGCCGATAGAATTCTCTGTTCTGTTTGACTGTTTCGACTAAAGTTTTCTGAATTTCTGCTAATTGCTCCTCTTTATGCCAAGAATTTCCAGAAGCAATTTGTGGAACAGAGGGTGTGGGTAAGGCGGTTAAAAATATAGCCGTACCCACAGCCATACCAATGATTAGTCGTTCACCAACAGAGATCTGTAACTTCAAGCCAAATATCGAATTCATTCCTTTGACCTTTAATTTGTTTAAGAGTAAACTATGCAATTCGTATTCTAAAAATGGTAAGCAATCCGATATCTCCTTGGCATTTAATTCTCCTCTGAGATCTTTCTTGGTTTTACACGCGGTAGCTTGAATGATGCATCCTCGTCCGGTCATTAATACGTTTTCTGGTAACTCTATAGTAGTGAACATCACATCCGGTACTCTGGCACGTTTGCATATGCCGCATTTTGAGACGTTTACACGAAACGGAACACTCGCCTCGTTGTACGGTAGATGACAGAGACTGCATTTACTTTGAAATTGGACATCTCTCTCGTGATCTCTACTCTCTGACATATGCCTTACTTTGTAGGTTTGCGTAGAAGTTGGCACAGACGTATCCGTATCGCTTTTCTCTTCTTTTATAGGTGCAGATTTCTGTTGAGCTTTCTCGCGTTCTACTTCCGTGGCATTAACACCGGATCCAGATTGTGCTTTACTAACAAAAACATTGTCTGCATCCTGACTTGAGCTATGAAGATTAATTACTGCCGCAGTTCCATATGCATTTAACACGCAGACATCATCGCTACAAGAAAAAGAGTAACAGTAAAAAGCGTAAAACAACGTTATTATAAATTACGTTTAAATGTTTTATCCTAATTTTTACCAAATACTAGTTTCCTCTTTGTAACCAATCACTACGTTACAAGCTAATGCTCTCGCATGCGATCGAACTTCCATTCTAACTTCTTTCCACCACGCATCACGACTCTCGGGTTCTTCTAAATTGCTGATCCTTTCGAGAAGTTTGACTGATCTTGAGCTTACAAGACCACCTGTCTCAAGGTACACGCTTTATGATTAAACTTTGCGACAAAGTCGTAAATAAACATAAATTAAGATATCTAAATAATGAAATGCTTACCGATATGCAAAATAAATCCTGGCGGGTACTGTTGCATCGTAATAAATGGGTACTCTAACATTTCAAATGCATCTTGATTCATGGTTCTTATCACAGCAGCTGACGTTTTTAGTAATCCAGTCGTTGATCTATCATTTGCTCCAAATGAGTTGCCTATAATGTACATTGCACTTTCTATTTTTGTTACAAAGAAATAAATTAATCTAAGAACAAAATATTTATCGAAACATGTATTATAATTACATGTCATAAAGAAAGAATGTCTCATAAAGTGATTCCTTGTTCAGCAATGTAGATATTCAGTAAGTAACAAGCAAAGAAGGAGATAAAGAAAATAATTTTTCAGGAAATGATACTCTTAATCATACATAAATTAAAAAAGGAATTACCTAGAACCATGTAGGATCATCATGAAATATGCTATTTTTGTTTCAGGAATTTCTTCTTTGCTGGCTATAACTCACTTTATGAGGCACCCTGTAATTTGAATTTTCACCCATAATAAATCATCTGCAGATCAATGAATTTCGTGAATAAAGTGCACTCGTAGCACTACGTTAAAAACAACTCCAATTATGTATATTCACGAGTCATTCCAAATTGATCAAAAATGAATACGTTCTACATTCTCTATCTTAACTTAAGTTAGATAGAGATGTAATTAGCGTATAATTAAGAAAGCTCACCTTTTGGAGTAATGCTCAAATCAGAGTCACTGGATCTTCGATGCAACGGGGCAGTGGGTTGTGCCTTAGTCGTCGGTAATTGGCATACTTTTGAAACCATAGGAGGAACAGCCGGAAGTGGATAAGACGGACTTAGAGATGCCTCATCTTGTTGCCTATGATCGAGGGAAGGGGGGGACACACACGAGTTGTAAGTCATATTAGCAGTGTTAGTAATATTAGTTAATTCATCCTGATCTAATGCTTCTCTTATATTACAAATGCTATGACTCTCATGTACCGCATGATCTACAGATGTGAATGATGTCGAATGGTTAGTATCTTTTGGCTTTAGTTGATTCATTTCTATGGTGTTATTATCATTTTTAAACGAATCGCTGCTTTGTGTATCTAGAGTTAATTCTTTCGCAGCAATCTCGTACGTTTTCGGATCGACTGTAGATCTTTTGGTTATGAAGTTATCTCTCGAATAAAACGACTCAGTTGTTCTGCATAAATGTGATCGAATTAGCGTGTCGTAGATGATTACACTCTCGAGAGAGGAATTGTAGGACGAGGTGTCAGGTGTACGCAATGTTGGCATGGATTCGCCTAAAGGAAAATCTTTAGAGAACGAGGACACACGTGTAACTTTTGCCCATTTCTGATTGTGGAGGTGTTTTTTCAGAAACTGATTATGCAAATTCTCATGTAAATTTCGAGGATTAATATTTCTGCATGCTCTATCTCGTCTTTTCCTTCTAAAGTGACCATCGTTGTTATTATGATGAAGCGGATGCACCATCATTTTCGTGTCAATTATTCTGATTAAATCTAACATACGACGTTGTCTATTCTTGTGAATTACATCAAAAGTTTCGTTGCACGAAGATTGTAATAAACTTTCGATGCTGGACGAAGTTTTCGACATAGTTTCTGGCGTTAGTTTATTGTCCAGATCTTTTCTTAAATTTGACTCTGCAGTAGAGAATTCATACTGTTGTAATGATGGAAGTGATCGTGATAATAAAATTAATTTTAATGCATCGCCCTCCTCTAATCTTTCAGTGTGTTGCTTATCTTTAAAAGAGTCTTTCAAAGTGATTTCATCTACCTCATCGATCACAGAAGGAAATCTTTGAAAGAAATCTCTATCTATCCGCCTAGGTATTGCTACCTTATCCTTACTTTCAGTTTTACTTGCACTTTGCAACAGAGAATACGTCGAGATAGGTACTTCACAATCATCGGCATAAGATGATTCATTATCTTTCACATTATCCACATCATTCAAAATATCTTCTGAAGTAGGTTCCCTTATTACAGAAATTTGATTACATTGTTTAAGTTCGTCACATTTTTCATAATCAGTAACAAGAGCAGTTAATTTTTTTGCTACATCAATAATTGAAGAATCCGATTTCGTTTCTTCTACAGAACTTTCTACAGGCGTACTCGTCGCGAGCGGAAGATTGAAGTCTTGTAAATTTTCACTACTTTGTCGGCTTTGTAAAACTTTCTCACCTTCCAGATTTTTATTAAACCCTGCTGTTGCTGTTTGCGGATGATCTTTCCTTATTTCCGAACTTGCAGCAAATTCGAAATTAAATGTCAATATTTGATTCATAGATAGGCATTTAACAAGTGGAGGGGATGTACTCTCTTCGTGAAGAGGACACGTATCGCTATCTGTTCCTTGTAACCTTACTTGCGTTGGTTTTCTTTTTAATGAAGGGAAAGTATCGGCTCTACGAAGTTTCCTAAACTGATCGATGACGTCCAATTCTTCGTCGGTTGAAAATTTTGAATCGTTTAAAATATTATAACTAGTACTATCAATTGATGATTCGTTCGAAAAACCGTTAGAACTGGATGTGTTTTCTTCGAACGAAGAATCGTGTTCCCTCTTCATCTGTTCTTTCGGGGTTACGGTATAGATTTCGGCTTTAAAATCATCCTTATTTTTTCCTTTTTGGATAGCATGTTCATCGATATTTTCGTGTTCCTTCGTATTATCAGACAGAGAAAGGGCTGTTGATAATTCATGATCTTCCTTAACATGCTCTAAGGGAACATTATGTATAGACTTTATTAAAAGAGCGGCAACTCCTTCTTTACTGTCCTTAAGTGCTTTCCCTTTCTTTGAATATTGAATACTTCCAACGGAAGATCTAGCTGAACTATTTAACCAAGAAGTACTAGATTTACTTTCTGTATCACTTGTACTAAATAATCTCCTTAAATTTTTGCGAACGTCCAATATATTTTTGCTTTCACCTCTTTCATCTTCCAACGCTAGCATCATTCTTATGGACGCATCTTGAATAATGGATTCAGTTGAAGTCGGGTATGAAACTGGAGTTTTCTTTAAATTATTCGTGTCTGATGACCTCTCAATAGTTCTTATGTCACGTAATTTACGGCAAGGACATTCAGTCTTTGTCATAATTCGCCGAGGACTTCTAGATATCTTTGAATGATGTGGAAAATCATCCTTTACACGCGTGGTTTGTGTATTCGCAAAACGAGGATCAAGGATATGAGTGGAAGTAACGGGATATAACGGCATACTCTCATCGAGTCCTGTACGTTCCTTTTGTGCTTTGTGTTGTGAAAAGAATGCCCTATATTGACACATGCAGGTGGATAGAAAGAAAAAGGCCTAATTAGTTCGTATATAAGAATTCTCAATATTTTTCATTCAATTATAAAGATCACTAATCTTTTTTACTATCAATGATCAAAGTTGGATGCGCGTGTAGCGTACCTACTTATTTCCAGTCTATCGCAGTGCTCCGTTTTCTACACACACATCGTCCTGGTTTTAATGCACGCGCATCAGACCTCGATCTAGCTTCTACATACCGGGTGTCCTAAAAAAATTATATACTGATTAGAAGTTTTATAAAGTATTGCTGTAACTTTTGTAGTCTATATTTTTACGCTAGCAAAAAATGAAACGTTTCTCAAAATAAATAATAAATAGTACGTAAACGGAATATAGGGATAAAAAGATTATAAAATATTTATATCTTTTTATGTAAAAGTAACAACTCCAAAGAAATAGGACACCCAATGCGTAGAAGTTGAAATGAGATCGAATACGCTTGAAATATGCGATACACTATGAATGTAAAATGTATTAAAACCTATTTGGTTCTTTTGTATACAAACGCATCAAACTTTAAATCATATATTTGAAAATGAAATAAATACACATTATCAGTATCAAGTACTTGTTGACTAAATGTTAATGTTTATTTTTGAGTAATAAAAAGTTTAATTAATATTTTATCACCTACTTGAATTAACTAAAAAAATTAGTAACTTTTTAATTGAAAAATAATAGTTTGATTTCTTTTACATGCACTTAGTTACGAATAAGCGGTATAAAAATTCGTACTTGTACAAAAAATGTGCAGTAGGACAAACTTCATCTCTCAGATTAAATAATCAGCATTATAATTCACAACACAGAACACTTCAATATATTTTTAGTATTACCAACATTGTTATATTAAAAAATACTTGGTAAAAAATTTAAGAGTGTAAGAATTAGGACACGATTAACGCAGAACTGGTCTATAAAAGATTAAGCTAAATGCAATATAATGAACAGTATTGTATATACTTACTCTTCTATATCGTCAGATGAAAAGTTCAAGGTATCCTGCAATTTCACAAGTGTAACGGCTGTACCTATCCCCCGAGCTACAATGCCAGATTCACCTTCCAGGTCAAAATTTTGTAAATACCTAATTATGACAAAATAGTGTGATAAAAACTTCTTCAATCAATATTTATGCATTGTGTCTGTAATTTACCCAATAACAGCATTTCCACCAAGGTCTAGAGCTTTCAAGCCAATTTTCCTTTGAACTTCCCCACTTAGTTTAAAAAATAATGTTTGCCTTGCCTCATTTGAGGCTCTGGGTGTTCTTATCTTATCAATCCATTTGTATTCAGGATCATCACTAACAACTAATTCTTCTACAAAACCATGTATACTTTGAGTATGATATCCGTGAGGTATATTTGGTGCTGAAAGAACATTATACTACATACCAAATATAAAAGAAATAATTTCTAATGTTTGATAAATATTCTATATATTTACAATAAAAAAATTGTACTCCACAGGAAGATTGTCTGAATCTATTAAAATCAGAAAATAACTCTACTTTAACAATAATATTAACTTCACCACGAATTCCATGCATTGTATCATACACTGGTATCCATCCAGTCATAACAGAACCTAGAATAAAATCTTATTAAATTTGTTTGAATGTTCTACCGTTAAGAACAAATACACACCACTTTGAGAACCAGCATTGGTATTCATTGCAGCCTCTAATGTCCAGATATTTTTAACTGTGGGAGGAACACCAGGCAACAATAATGGATTTAAGTTTATATAAACTTTCCCTATTGCATCGTTTGCAGAATAGGTATCATGGTCCATTAATCGGATCTGCAATGGCTCATCCTGCAGTTCAGAATCATCAACTTCGAACCTGTACCATTCTGAATTCCATTGAGGATTGAGCGATTTTCTGCATACGTCTGTTTTAAACGTTATATTGCCAAATTTTAATTCGACGTATGCATCCGTCGTATCACCAGAACGATCCATTACTGGCAGATTGCGACCCGCCAATACTTTTACTTTTATCTTCCCTGGCATCCTGACGGATAATTACTTTAATAAAATCCTGCAATCAAAGTAATATAATTTTCGCAATCATATAAAAGAAATTTGGCCAGTATGTCATCATTTTTTATACTAGTAACGACACGTTTGTATATGTAGTATTTGTATATGTAGTAACAGCGGAGGTTATGTTTTAAAGAGTTTTATTTCGAGGAATATGTTGATCGATATGAAAACTAATTTTATAATACGTCGTAATCACATTTCCAAGAATAATAATACTTACTTTCGTTAAAACAATTTATGAGTTTTAATACACGTTTTCGCAACAAATTCATTTGACGTGCAAATTATTATTTGTTACATTAGTACATAGAACTTCAGCTCAGCTAATACATATCAATGTTATATTAATCATTCTAACGTAAATTATTTAAAAGTCTATTAAGTAACGTTGAGCTGACGTTTGTTTACAGCCACATTTTTCAGGTAATGCATTACGTGCTTGTTATCTTCACAGAAAAACTCTTCAGACGCATTAACAAATTTATTTCACACATTCTATAATTTATACAAAATAATATATAAGTAATACTTTTACTTATAAAAACGAATAAAATATATAAATTTCCACGAATAGTACCAACTATTAATTTTATCGATTACTTTATTCTCGTTAATATTCAGCTTACCTATTATTTTACCAATAACGTTCGAAATCCGAATATTATGATTATGTGATAGAACATTATAATTGGAATTGGATAGCGTCCAAATTATTACTCTTTACAAAATTCGTATGGTTTATCGCGTTAAACGTGAAGTGCGATTTCAAATTTCTTCTATATCGCATACTTCTATTTTAGGTTAAAGGACATTAAGAAAATGATATGTGCATACTTCAGTTTCAAATTTATAACTTTATTGCCCGCTGAGCAATTTTAATCTATTATAATGATCGTTTTTGTATGCAAGTAGATTAATGAAACTTATATTATTACGTTGATTGGTAGCAGTTCCCATTTGCCACGAGAAGTGAAAAAGGTTATTCGATAGTTTGTTACCTTTCGATTGATACTTGATATCTACGTTGTACTATGTTCAATTTACCCAAGTATTAAATAGAAGATACAATTACAAATTAAATACAATCTTAATCTTTTCTCTCTGATGTTATATTTATTGCTTTATTTGGGATAACCTGAACATATGTCGAAACAATCTTACACAATTAACTTTGCTATATTGAAAATTGTAGTCTACCGGTGCGTAGAAAATTCCTCATTGTTTGTTACTGCAATTTGGCAGCATTCGGTCCACTGATGCATGGAAATACATATGTATATCAGCGATTCAGTCGATGCCAATCGTCAATCCTAAAATTCTGTATTCTAAATGTATCATCTGCTATACCTATCTATGTTTGTATGAATATAGTTATATCATTCCTTGTACATACATATATTTTACATGTGTTCATACGCAGTATCGGCGTTACGAGATCAATATGGCTTCTTCCGTAGCTGCTGCAGCTACTGTTCGTGCTGTCAAAGGTAGAAAAATACTTGCTACACGAGCTGCGCTTACGTTAGTAAGTAAATAATTAACATACACATATAAATATGTGATAGTTTTAGATTATTGGTACATGGTGTACAGTTAATATTGCTACGAACGTATGTATATTTTGAACATTGAAAGGTTAAGATTAAGTTTTGAATCTATGTTGATATGTTGACGTATAATTCTTATTCTTAAAACCAATGTTATTACATATAATAACACATTGACTACTTATTTATTTTTGTAGAAATTTTCATGATTTTAGCTGTTTATAATTTTCACAAAACAATAAAAGATATGTATCAATAATTAGTTATTAATTTGTGGATAAACATTTCTTTTTGTAGCTATGAAATATCTTATAAGAACTTTGTATAGTAAATATTAAGTTATTCTCTATTATTGAGTATGTAAACATGTATAATTTGACTTTGTATTACTATTTATACTAAAAGTTAAATATAATTACACAATGTGTGACATAAATATAAGTACCAAAAAATATTTATAAATATTCTCAGACACTTGCATAGATATAAATCTAGAATATTTTAACCGATATCTTTATTGAAATTAATGATTTTATACATAAAAAAATAATGAATTTATTAATTATAATTGAACGATTAGTATTGATATTTAATATAAAATAACAAATATTATATCAGTTCCTTCTTTAAGTTATATGAAACTGTATTAAATTTGTAGCATATTGTTGTAACATTTAATAAAATTCATCAAATGCAAGTAAAGCATTGTAAAAAAATAATAATAATAAATAATCTGTAAATAATGATTATATCCTTTTTATGAATTTTGTTTTTATACACATATATCACACATTGTATAATTAATTTCAGCATATCATTCCATTTAATAGAATATGTATTCATTTCTAAATTGTGAGAATTATAATCTTGTACCAATTTGTTTATTTATAAAAATATTTGTCATTTCCAAATAAACAAAGATATTTTAGATTTTCATGCTATAATTATTTTATTTCAGACATCAAGTGCAGTAAAAAAGATTAAGGAATTATTAAAAGACAAAAACGAATTTGTGAGTAGACAGTTTGACCTTTACTTCAATACCTTCTTATTTATTATAAAGTAACTAAAATACTGTGTTTATTTTAAAATAAATTTATTTTCATATATTGACTATTTCAATTTTAAAGATTTGAATATTGTTACAGCTAAGTACTAATTAAGTTGATTTTGTTCCAAGAATAATTATTGAATTATAAATTGTACAAAATATTAATAATTCATATAAAATATTTTGTAATATAAAATAGCTGACTTTTTAGAACCAGATATTGCATAAAAACTACTTGCTATTTCAGATCGGTTTAAGGGTCAGTGTGAAACAACGAGGATGTAACGGTCTAAGTTACACTCTTGATTATGCCAAAGAAAAATGTAAACTCGATGAGGAGGTTGTTCAAGATGGAGTTCGCATTATGATCGACAAAAAGGCCCAGTTGTCTCTGTTAGGTACTGAAATGGATTATGTGGAAACTAAATTAAGTTCCGAATTTGTTTTCAATAATCCAAATATTAAAGGGACTTGTGGATGCGGAGAAAGTTTCTCTGTTTAGTAAACTTAAAAAATTGTAGTTAATGCAGATTACATAATTATCACAAATTTTGGTAAAATGTGGCTTCACAAAAAAATAAGGTATAATACAATATAAACAAAATGTTTTAGAAATCTCTATTGGTTTAGATGTATAGATTTATATATTACATTTGTTTTGTATACTGCAAATTAGATTTGGCATTATATGGCTTGTTATCGCGGTAAATTCATTTCATTATCTTTTTTCTGTTTAAGTAATAAATTTTGTTGATTATATGTATATGTATATAAATGGATACTATATGTATACATATATAATGAAAATTAACCGATTATTAATTCAAAAGATTCTGATTCCGATGCAAAAACATTTTTCAACATTACTAACGTTTTCTTGTAAAATATTATTACATACATAAATCGTATTTGTTGATAAATTCAACGAATAGATAAAATATGTGAGTTGTATTACATGAATTATTGAATGTTTATAATATTGTATATTTATTTTGCAGCTCAGCACTGTATATAGGATGCTTCATATGATATGTATACATTTATAATAATTAATATGAAATAATATCTTGCCTGTTACAATAAGTCTCCTATAAAAATTTATATATCATTCTGCATCGTACGTGTGTACTTTTGTATTTCGACGATTATTAGGATTATATGCTATACGTATTTATTAACAGTAAATATATGTGCGTATAATTATACATGTATATATATGTGCATGCGTATATGTATATATATGTACAGTAAGATTTATAGAAGAATAAAATAATGCTCAAAGAGTATGACAGTGAAATCATAAAGCGTAATAAAAGCATTGTTCGTTCAAACTTTATGCGGTGATTTTGACGTTAATGTGCTTGATTCATTTTGATTTATTGAGGTGTACTAGGAAAGTAAACAATTGCAAGGCGTTGATAAATCGTGTTAAAAACTGTAAATAGTTCAATTTTAACAAAGTATATTTTCACGTAATATTAACATATTGCGTATATTCGTCCGGTTTTACTGATAATAAAAAAAGTAATTGTTTTGAGCTATTACATTCATTATAAAAAGAAGTCTCTATTAGGATTTGGACCAACCTCCTTCGCATTTTTTGTCAGCTATTTTTATTTTTGTCAATTATATTATTACATTATATAAAAAGATACAAAAAAAATTTATCTACACTGCCGAATGTAAATATTAGCCTATCTATTTGTCATATTTTGTCAATATCAGCGTCACTCGTGGAAGACATAAAAGCTTTTCATTAAAAACATAATCTTATT
Source organism: Bombus terrestris (assembly GCF_910591885.1). Classification (NCBI taxonomy): domain Eukaryota; kingdom Metazoa; phylum Arthropoda; class Insecta; order Hymenoptera; family Apidae; genus Bombus; species Bombus terrestris. The sequence continues at coordinate 1,950,175 of NC_063279.1, read as the reverse complement.
CGTAATTGTTACTGAACATTGTCTTATGTATGTTTTCTGTTCCTCAATTTCATCAATTTCACTGTTTGAATACGATAAATTTGCGCGCGCTCGTATATACGAAAATCAAGCGCTCCTATTGGCGCAATATATTCTGAAATCAAATCGAGCGTGACTATTGGCGCAGAATATTGTCAAATTTCTATTGGGGCGTTCCTATTGTCACGTCAAATGGAGCTTTTCTATTGGTGCGAAATATTGGGAAGTCGTAGTTTCGTGAAGGATCGTGTCGTGAGGTGTCATTGTAGTCTTAAAAGTCGTGGAGCGAAAATTCGTTTCGTCGATCGTTACCTTGTCATTATTAGTACTTTCATTTCGACTTTATCAACATTTGCTACGCTTTTATCTGCTTCATTTAAATAGTACGTTCGTATTTAATCATTTATTAATCATAATCTTAATAAAATTAAGAAATTTTCTTTTATTTTCATCATTGACTGCGTACTTGATAAGTTACAATCGTCGATAGCTCATATTATCGGTCTTTGACACATAATTTGGGTTATAATATTACTTTATTTTACTGTAATTGGTTTCATTACTGTAAATTATACATTTACAATACTGTATTTCTGATGGTTAATATGATCGGAAATTCACATTATCGGCCTTTAAGGCAAACTGTGGATTTTATTATTCCTTTATCTTACTATAATTTGTTTAGTTATTGTAATATTATTGTAAATTATTGATCTTTTATCATACATTTATTTGAAATTGTTGGTTTTCTTTTGTACAGATTATTGGCTAGTCACGTGATTAGAAAAATAGAGGTTCGCATCACAAACGCCACAAGTGATTAATAATCGATAATTCGAACTAATACGAAATGGATGACACAGATTAATAATCAATTCGTTGGTTTCCCATGCAGATTTGGTAATGATTGAGTTATTATAAGAAAGCGGAATATGTACGTGATTATTTTCTCTTTTCGTTGGATCAATGATAATATTTTCTGTATAATTACTATGCGACTTACAATTGATATATAATGACATTATTTTCTAAATAATTGCATAATTTGTTGAAAATATTAAGATGAAAAAAAGATTAAAAAATCACTTTTCAACAATTAATGCTTTTATATCAATATATGCCAAATTATATGAACTATTTAATTGTTATTAGAAAATAACCTATTATGAAGTTATTATAGTTTTACGTATTTGTATCAGAAAAATCAGTTTATTTTTTCGAAAGAATCTGCGTAAGATATGTTCAGACATGTATCGCTGCAAGATTATATTGTACACTGTAATCATTTCAGGCATGTTTAGTTAAGAATTAGTTAAGTTAATTTAGTTAATTTATTGTAAACATTGTCGAATCTTTATAAGATGTAAGTTTCAGCGGGCATCGCGCCCGAAGAAAAGAAGAGGTTACGAGCCAAGGAGGCCCGGCAAATTGTCATAGAAGAGGGCAACTACTATAATGGCTTTCCATCTTCTGGATCATCCAGAGAATAGAAAGTCATTCTCGTTACTACTTTGTTACTGTGCTCGCCTATAGTATTTGTAGTAGTATTAGTTGTGATTTGTTTGTTAGCCAACGTACATGTTGGCCCATCGTCATGTTGGGCTAATCGCGGTCTTTGAAATTAGCGTTGCGAGTCTAAATTTCGTGTTATCAATTAGAGTTGCGAAAAAGTACCGATTTCGGTTTGGATTAGCGTTACGATGGAAAGATGATCACGTTTGCTTTAGCGTTGCGAATTATAAGATGTCGCGATTGTTCTTAGTATTTTCTATCGTGAATTATTAGAATTTGTCGAAAAGTAAAATTTGAATTTGTCGCGTTTTCTTTTATTTAAAGACGAATTAAGATGACACGTTAGTTTTGAATTAATTTCGCAGCGTTGCGATTTGTTACTATCGCGTATAGTTGAATTATATTTTTTTTTCATCTATAGGTAGTAACTTTATATTAAAACCATTTTAAGATGTAGCGTTGCGTTGATTAATTGTGGCGTTCTTATACGTAGTGTTGCGTTAATTAATTATCGCGTTTTTATACGTAGTGTTGCGTCTATGAAATGCCCAAATTTCTTCCACTGGGATTGAGACATATAATTACTAATTGTATCATATAATATCATATAATTATGAATTATATAGCAAATAATATGAGTTAATTGGCTGCTATTTCGATCATATTGTTTGTTCTATTTCTAACTCCGCTTTGTGTCATCGTACAAAATTATAGTAAACAATTAATTTCTCTTTCTTAGGCAACTTACAATTAGTTTCATTATTGTGCCATTTTGTCATTCTTATACTTGTCTATCTCGAATAGAAAAATAGATATGAAGTTCTCCGTAGAACCGTACGATTAGATAGGTTCTTGTAGCATGGAACTTGATAGATTCTTGTCCATGCTAGTGTGCAACCAAACAGGATAGATCCCCAATTTTATGGGTTCTTGTATATGCTAACATCAATTAAATTCAACACTTGGTTGCATGGTGCAGCACTAGTCCGGGAGCAAGCAGCTCTATAAGCGTGAGCATTCTTATTTCCTCTGGTGATGTGAACAGGTGTGTGCGGTTTATCGTGGCGTAGTTCAACAGTTTAACTCCGTTTTCGTTTCAACAAAGACTTTTAATGCCTTAAGGAAAAGTGTTCTATACAATCGAAACAAAAAATGACATATATTTATATATATATATATATTTTTTTGTTTAAACTTCGGTTTAATGAATATAAACGCAAGGATATATACACATAACTTTTGAATTGTTGTGAATCTTAAGTTAAGAATTGCATTTTTTGAATTTTACGCATTAAAAGTTATTACAGTAATTTTATGTCCATTAGAATGTATTCTTCAAACTTAACAAACCCTTTAACCACGCAAGAAACTATAATTGGACTTAGTACGGTTAACTTTCGATAGATGCTTATAAAAGGAATGATAAAGAAATTTCTTGAATATACGTATATGTACTATAATAATAATTGAAAATGGATACTTCATGGAAGAACACTCGTGACGCTTTAAAAGACTTTGCAAATGTGTTGAAGTGTAACAAATGGTAATATTTTAATTAAAACAATTAACAAACATATTAATATTGTCTTTTAAATTTTCTCACATTTGTATGTCTGTGAGGGTGTGTGTGTGTGTGTGTGTGTATCATTTATATATATTTTATCCTTAAGATCCATTATTTATTTACTGAATAAAGATAAAATTCGAACTTATTTTTATAATCTTATTAAAATTGTTTTCAATATTACAATTAAAAAATATGTCCAAAAATTAACATGTCTGATTAATTATAATGATACATTTCATATTTCTTACATAGTTTATCTCATATATTTGACATTTTTTAAAATGTATAAACAAGTACGTTATAATTTTCTTTACTTTTTTTTTATGTAGTGGAAATGAGCCAATAAATGCAACAAGATACACCAATTGTGGTCATTTCTTTTGTAAACAGTGTGTTGGGAATGATTCACTATGTATAATATGTAAGACACCTGTACAACCCATTGAAACATGTAGCGATCATCTAATTGAGAGTCTTGTATCTCATTGCAATAATATCGCAGAAATAATACAGGAAAGGTATTATAAAAGTTAAAGAATAAATTTTCATATTTCTATATTTGCATTCTTTAAAATATATTTAAATTGTTTCAAATATGTGAATAAGTGTATCTAATCTTATGAGACTTTATTAACATCTGATTATAGTTAATTCCAAAATTTTATACTAAATATGTCTTATATATACAAATAAAATTTTAATATGATATGCTCTGCTCAATTTTAAATTAACATAAATTTAATAGAGATTTATGGAATATAGCCACAACTTCAAATTCGATACAGTCACCTAACAGAACCAATTCTACATTATGTAATTTAAAATATCGCATACCAAAAAAAAATATCAATAAACAGAACAGTAAAGGAGAAACACAATTACATACTGCGTGTTTGAAGGTAAATTTTTGATACTTATATATATAATATATAATAAACAATTAAAAAATAAAAGATGTGATTAAACTTATGAAATTAACATTAGGGGAAGATACAAGAAGATCACATAAAAGTTCTATTAGCTGCTGGTGCAAATCCAAATACAAAGGATTATAATGGTTGGACTCCTTTGGTAATTATTACACTATAAAATAACTTTTTAAATTGAATTTGAATAATGAAAATATAATTTATGCAGCAAGAAGTTGTAAGTTATGGTCATACCAATATATGTCAGTTACTATTAGAATGTGGTGCATTACCAAATACACCTGGTGAAGGAAACAGAACAGCGTTACACGAAGCTGCTAAAGCAAATAGATTGTTGGAAGCAAAAATGCTATTAAAATATTCAGCTAACAAAAATGTGTATGATGATTATGGAAGAAAACCTATGTATGTGTTACTTAATATTGATTTATTAAACTGTCGAAGTAAATATTCTATATATTATATACACATATGTTGATATTCTCAATATCTGTATAAAGTTGTTAGTTATATCATAGTTCTTATATATGTAAACTTCTTCTCTTCTTATTATAATTTTATATTTTCATTTCATGTTATATGTTGCATTTTAGAGATTATTGTCAGCCATACAGTGAGATGTGGAATATTTTGAAAGATGGAAATGAATTGGATAATGTACTTGAAACCACCATAGATCTTAGTCATACTTTAAATAAATCACTTTCCATGACATTCGATATGGTTGTTATATATGTATCAGATTTACAAGAAGAGAATAAAAGACATTTGAATGAAATAGCGTCAAAGAATAAAATTAAAATTGTATCTAGATTTCAGTATGTTGATGATATTTTTAGTCATATTATAGTATATAGTATTATATTACATCTTTAAATGTAGGAGATTATAAATATTACATAATATGTTGTAGATCATCTGTGACTCATGTCATAGTAGAAGCTAATAGTGAAAATGTCGTACAACTGTCATACGACGTAATGATAGCACTTTTACATGGAGCTTGGTTACTTAATACCGAGTGTAAGTTTGTTTCTAGATTAATACTTTGTGTACAGTTATACAAATAAATTTTTATAGCATCTTTTGTCATAAAAGGGATTCAATTAGGAATGGATATAAGCGAAATACTAAAAGGAGATTTAGAAATATTCGAAGTTAGTGGTACACCGATTAAAGGTATCCCAAAGAAAGCTAGAGAAAATGCACAAAAACAGGTAAAACTAATTGCAAACACATTGTACAGGAGAATTAAATAATACATTGAATGTTTCTGGTTATCCTTTTAGAATCCCGGTCTCTTCAATCGATGTTATTTTTATTTTGCGTGGCAGTCAAAAAACATTTATGCAAATGGTATGCAATTAACAAAAGAGGCATTAATAGCACTAGTACAAGAGGGTGGTGGAACAGTTTTGAAAAGAGAACCAAATCCAGAAAATATAAAGGACCAGGGATTATTTATTCCTTTTCACGTTGCGAATGAACCTACTCATTCTTTATATAAATGTACACATTATATCATATATGTACCAGAAAGAGATGAACCACGTATAAAATATAATATGCCTCATATAAAAACACTTCCGCTTATATGGCTAATTGAATGTATAGAAAAATTTACATTAATTGATCCATCGCAATTAGGTCTACTTAAACTTTAATTATTAACATGTTTTGTAGCTATAATTGCTGTACTAGAACTAATGAAGAAGTGCTATTAACTAGTAAAGTGTAATTTTTATATTGAATAGAATATCGTATATTTTGATATAATTAAATATGTTAGAGAATTTGAAAAATGTGACGAATTATTTAAATATACTAAAAAAAATTTGTTTTTACAATTAATAGTCATGTAGAATATTGAAACAAATAATAGGATTTCAAGTTATTTTCTTGTTTGAACTTTTTAAAGAGACGTATGTTAATGTACTACTATGATTACGAAGGATTGACCGTTGCGCAAAGAACGATAAATTCCAAAGGGAAATATCGTACGGTATCCCGTACATTTACGGGTAAAGTACCGCTAGTCGTGCACATATACTTACATATACATGCGGTGAGAAAGAGAGAACGGAAGAAAAAAGTTATAGGGGAATGAGAGAGAGGCAAAGAGGAAGAACAGTGCGAACATGAAAGATAGGGAAAAGAGAGATTCTAATATAGTTAAGATCAGATAATAAGGAAAATCGAATATAAGTAAAAATTAATAAATTAGAGCATACATAAAGCTATAAATAACATAAGACAGTAATTAAATTTAATGAAAGAAAACCGAGTATAACGATAATCATCGGGATGGTTTACGCCTATTTGTGTTATATGTTAATGCTATTACACTAATTTTATTAATAATATATGCTAGCAAATAGCTCATTCTTCATGGTTTGTAAATATACTTTGATTCAAAGCTGTTTGTTAATGTATTGTCAAAGAAGCGAGTAAGGTAAACAGGAAAGAAACATGTACATATTACGGATTACTAATAAATTGTAATAGCAGAATTGTTCATATTTAAAATATCGTGCATAAATATCTGATGTTGATGCCAACAACCCTTCCCCCTCTTTTTGAGTAATTCTTAGTGAGGTCGTCGACGATCGTTCTCTCTATTTCTCCGCCTTCGTTCTTTTCTCTCCTTTTTCTGACTGGCGTAAAAGAGGGGACCCGCACCCTGACCCACAAGTGGGCCCCGGTACCTCCTCAGTCAGTCAGTCAGTCAGTCAAACAAGTCTAACAGGCAATGCGGGCCCACATAATACCGTGGCTGCCGAACTCGCGGTAAAGTAGTTTGACACGCACGTGTTCGAACCGGGTAACGACACAGTGTGTCTTTCTTTAACTGTTTTTGCGGTTACCTTTTTAAATTGAAGAAAAAGAAGCGGAAAAGAAAGAAAAAGAGGAAGCAAGAGAGAGAGAGAGAGAGAGAAAGAGAATGAGGAAAGCGAAGATGATACTAAGAACAGTCCCTGGGGGCATCGTCCTTTTCCTCCTACTTAGCGGATCGATCGCTGCTCAGGACGACGATTCTTTGGCTGGTACTTTCTTGTCAGGTAAATCAATTATTTCTTCTCACTCGGATACTATTGCATTTGCAATTATATACTCCAGTAAATTTAATATTTTGATAATATTTCGTTCTCACTCTTAAATAGTTTTTTACTTTTATTTGCGTTTTTTAATTTTTATACACAACATACACACATATACATATAGTTTGATGTATCACCTGCGAACAATAAATAATAAGGAATATCTAATTCAATCTAATATTATTCCATATATTTCTCGATTTATTAAATGGCTTTCTTAAATTTTATTTATCTATTTATTTTTCCGTTCTTAGAATGAGTTATTCGCTATATAATCTTATATAATTTTTAATTTATTTATTCTGCTTTCTCCTTCCCTGTAGAGAGATTTGTTATGTTATTTAGCTTATGAGTAAATAGAGATATATCTAAAGTATAGTCTCAAGAAATAGAAAGAATTTTCAATTATCAAATTTGAAACGTACATTCTCCCTCGTAGTACAAAAATTGTCGATCGAATTATATAAGTAAGAGCATTTAGTAAAAGTATATAGAAAATAGCTGCAAATAAAATTAGTTCGTTGCAGAGGAGGTTTCGAGAAATAGAAATTCGCATGCGTGAATGTATGCTGTGTACGCTTGTATAGATAGTATCTGGAAGGATGTGATTGTCCTACTTAGGAGTTGTACAACGCTATGCGGATGACGCTCAAGTTCACTGTTGGTGAGAAGGCCATTGGCAAACTTGAAAAGTACGCGATGATACATATGTACATACGACGTACGTAATTAGCAATTGTTCGAATTTTCCTGTCTTAATGAAAAAAATGAGAACTAGAAAATTTTAGACGCTTCGCTAGTTTGTCGTTACGTTGTATCTTTTTTTTAAATGATCAATTTTTGAATGACCAATACAAAGATATAATACAAACATTATGTAACAAACATTGATTTTCGAACATTTTGATATTCAAAATATACAGAGCAAATCGTTTAATTTTATTACTTTAAATTTGCTTTAAAAGTGGTTATGTAAAAGATCTTTTTTCAAACAAAAGTTCTGTGGTATCGAGGGGATTGTGTAATATAATAATTAGTCTTTTGTTATTGTTCCCTTTTTTTTATTTGCACGTAAAAGTTAACTTGAGTTTTACAAATGTAACGTATAACACTTGCATAAATTATGAAGGTATATGGGTCAAAGAGCAAATAATTATTCTTTAAACGATGGTCTATATAAATAATTCTTAAAGTCAATGCAAGCGTGTGATCGCGGTAATTCGATTGTTCATATCTTCGTGCATCGTTGGCAGCTCGCGATAAACTTCATTTTTCACATATTCTCGGAAAAAGTAGTCTAATGAGGATCGGGTCCGGAGAACGAGTCGTTTATGAGTCCTCCACGTTCAATCCATTGATCTCCGTAATACCTTACACATTCATTGTACACAGCAACTGTTGCGTTGGTATCACATTGTTAAAGGAGTTTCACATGATAAATTATCTAACAAAGTGATAGTGTTTTAGATACAAAGATAGAACATTTGTGTCTTATTAGATGAGCCAACGATAAAATTTAACATTAAAATGTGAACGTGTGAATAGAATATTTGGTAAAAATATATTATTTTCGTTTATGTAAAATATCTTCGGAAACCATTGACAAAGTTTCGCAGGGTTTCCAAAATCTTCTTCGTCGCAATGTTTCACGTGCTGATAATGCATTGGTTGTGATCAGTGAATTGTATCTATAGTACTCTAGCTATTAGTATTATTATTATAGTATTATTATAGTATTCTACCTATAGTATAGTATCTTGTATTTATAGTATTAAAATCTCTTTCGTTTCTTACTATTTTTAGTCGTTTTACGTCTCGTATCGAGAAATTGCTAGATTTTCCAAACATTTCACTAAGCATTTAAAACAAACAACGACGATCGTATCTCGGTTTTTCACTATTGCTTAATTTCATTGATACTTTTCATGTTTACTTCTGTAGTTTAATCCACTACCAATAACTTTGGTCTAGTCGTGTTTGTAAACGCTCTAGTCCCCCTTTGCATAGAAGGACGAAATATCTCGCCACGTTAGGTCTTCGACGACACGCTTTGGACGAGATATCTCGCAATGCCGTGTCGTTCATGTGATATTTTGTACTTGGTATCTCGCGACGTAATATCGACGCTTTGGGCGGGATATATCGCACATCTTTTCATTAGAACTCGAGGTATCTCGTTCATAAAATTCAATTCGTAAGGCACCGTGTTTGTGAACATCGAAAAACGGGGACGCGAGTTATTTCGTTCGAATCGTCGCGAGATATTTCGTAGCGTAGAATAGAATATTCTTTTCGAGAATACAAAGCCTGAATATCAGTCTAGTGCGCACATACTCGTCAAATATATCGTTAAACAGTATCGTTAAAATTTGATGTTCTTTTTACTTTGGAAGCATATCTCTAGTTCCGATGGAGGCGTAAAGAAAAAGCGTAAGTTCAAGAGCAGTTAATTTCGTTTGATCAGTTACCTTCGTATAACAGAGAATTGTCCTTCCATGATATTTTCTAGAGTTGAAAAGATATAGATACGATGTTAACGCAATTGTACGACGCTAATTGTATATGTATACAGAATATGGATGTGAGTTTATTATCAATCTAAGACAATTAAGTTAGAAAAGGCACGTATGGTATCAAAAACGGTCATACGATTAAGTCAAGCTGTTTAATTAACTACCGTTATGTTTGTTTGGGCCGTTATGCCTGCTAAAGTGAAAACACCTAGAAGTCTACACTATGAGACGAATTTCTTGAAATTTACTTACTTAATCATTGGAAGAATCTAACGATCGTTGTTCATTAGCACAAAATAAAAAGTTGTACACTTTTCCTTCGCTGTAAATCGTTGATTTAAATATAATATACATATATTTTCAATCGTATGGCGCGTTCGTCTCATTTGGAACGTTGCGACAGTTGCAAAGCGTATTTGTGAAACGGCACGGTAAAAATTCTTGGCCAAAACACACTTTCTGTTTCAGGTAGTCATCGTAGAAAAACTTAAGCACGTAGTTTTATTTAATAGGCAAAAGAAAATAAGTTATGATCACATTTTAAATAAGGAGATATGCTCCAAATTACGTAGTTTGGCCTTATTTTAAACAGAAAAACCTCGTAGTCACTTTGATAAACATTTCACTTGATAAAGATGAAAAATTAAACAATTCTATCCTTGCATTAATATCGTCTCATCGATATGTTTCTTTTGATCATTTCGACTCTACGACCTCTTCGTCGTTCACTCGCGATGTCGTTTTCTACGTTCGGGCAAATCTCCAGCCTAATAATAATTAGGATCGATACACTGGATTTTTTGGGCACTTGTTCAATTTTTACCGCATTTATTTGGCTTCCGTATCGGCAACATTTTTAAAGAAATTGTTTTCCAAAATGGCTTCTCACTCCGAAAATTGAATTACATCTTCATATCATTATCACTTCTGCATTGATTCATCATCGTGCTTTATGGCTGGTTGTAAATTAGTTCCCCTTTCCACTTTCTTGATACACACTCCAACTCTTCTGTCGCTAGAATAAATGCTAAATTTACTCTCGTCAGCAAAAATAATGTTATTCTCCCATTGACTTTCTTTTGAAATAAGCTCTTTTACGAACTAAGATATTTTTCGTCTCTTGGATCAATGAATGGTCTTCTTCTGATCATGTACATATTTATCCATTGTAGTCCTCTCCTTGCAATCTTTCGTTTCTAATCATTCGACATTTTTTGCGAGTGCACTAATTCTGCGTTCTTTCTTCGGCATTGCTGTCAATTTCGAAGCATTTATCCGTGATTCTTCCATAATTTTTCTCATAACAGTGGTGAGCGAAGAGGACAGTTTCAACGAATTATTAATTTCGTTTAGAAGTTCACCAACTGTCAAGATCAAATTCAATCACGCTTGACCATTTCATTTTATAAGTGGAGCGTAAGATTACGTATGCAGGAATTTCTCTTGACTCACCGTGCCTTCGCACCTGTACCTGATAGTTGATGTTGAATTTATAATACACGTGTTACTCATTATCGTGCATAAAAATATCTTACAAGTAATCTTCGCAATAAGATACTATTAAACAATTGTCCTTTCTATTGAGTCATAAATTTATAAATATTAAACGCTTGAATATAATATCAGTAGAATTTCTACCGCTATTGACACTCTAACTCCACTAATCTTTTAATGCTTGTACTAAAATTTATGTGTACAGCTTTACAAACTTTCTTTAACAAATATATATCGTTACTAAATTATAATATGTGAAATACTCCATTTTAAATACCTTGAATATTCTTAGATACGTAAAAAATCCATTTCCTGAAATTGTTTGGTATCAAGCAAGTCATAACACGTCAGTAGTAATCCTTCTGTCATGAGCAGAGATTTTAATGATATTTGCATCTTCAACACGAACGTAATGATCCAGAAATGTGATGGACAGGTACACGAAGTCACAGGAATTTCATTAAATGGATCTCACGTGGATGTTTTTATTTTTTCTCAGGTCTATTAGATTCCATAACAAGTACAGCCAACAGTGCAGACTGCCCAGGTGTATGTGTACACACATTTGCAACGTTAATATGTTACGAAGTTCTTGAAGATGTAGAGTGCCCTGCTAGTATGCGATGTTGTATCGAGGCACCTATAAATGGTACCGGAACTTCTGGAAGTGCTGCCCCTCCTCATGACGATGACTCTACTTCAACTATTATCACTACCGTTAAGACAACGACAACTACGAGCACGACAACACCTTCAACAACTACAGCACTTACAACCGTATCTTCGACAACTTCCGTAAAAGCCACTTCTGTATGTTCACAAAATCGTATTCTTCGAAATAATAAATATATTTATTATGTCGTGCAAGTGAATGCATGTTTGATATTTAAAACTCGACCACTGACGTCTTCAGCGTTATTATTATTACAGAATAAAGAATGCACAGAATGTCGTTTCTTTAAAAGTGATTGGATTCACATCGTAATTGCCTCGTTAAATAGTGGAATTATTATTGTTGAAAAATTGATACGCATACAAATAGATACACTCTTTAATATCTATTTTACTAAAAATAAGGACTGAAAGTATATAAACACTTTACTTATTTTTCAGGAGAATCAGAAAGAAGCAGCGAATAAAACATCATGTATGTATTTTTTATATTTAACTATTAAAAAAGCGAGATATATAATAAAATATAAAATCTTTATACACCCTCTAAGCTTCAAGTAGCAATCCTTTTCAAGTTTCGAATATCTTTCCATTTTTTTTTCTCTGAAATTAACGATTAAATTTTCATCCAACTGGTACATAATCACAGTTAACGATTAGAGTGGGTATTTAATCGTCAATTAGATCATTGGTTAATCATTGCGATCTTCTTTCTTGCGAGATTGACGTTTTAATCTCTAATGAATATCACCTCGGATCTCTTTTAATTGTTAATAGCATTCATTCAATATAACATACATTCTTAAATGTCAGATACAACTTAATTTAGAATTTAACAACTTTTAACTTGTAACGATTAATTTCTTCTAATCGTAAGCATCGATCAGTTAAAACAAATGGAGTAACTTTTACCAACGACTTTTAATCAATTAGTGCACAATCCTGCCTCAAATAAAGTAATTTAATATTTTGCGATCAACGATCCAACAGTATTTATCACATAATTATTTTCTTTTAGCAAAAACGTGTTCAGGAATTTGCATGGCAGAGAGAATTGCCGATTACTGCGATGCGGTTCTGGTAATAGACACCCTTTGCAAGCCAGGATATAAATGTTGCGTATCCAGAGATGCGTTTGGGGATTCACCTCCGCCAGAACTACTAGTCATTGACCGAACGAATTCAAGTCGCATCGATGAAAAGACCGGTCTCAATACATCTTACAAAGGTTCTTCGCCTTTTACGACTGTAAGATCAAATATGATTACTTCTACGAGCGTAGCCAGCACTACGATAGCAACGACTACTACGATAGCGAAACAACCAACAACTACGACAAGACCAAAGATTACGGTGAGAAAGCCGTGTAAAGGTGAATGCGTTAGTGGCTTCTTCGCTCTTTTATGCGATAAAGTGGATGGAGAAGCTGAATGCCCTGATGATGGATCTTGTTGCGTCATCGACGCGTTCTTAAAAACTGTAAGAAAGTAAAGCTGTAGAAAGATGAATATTTCTTAAGAGACAACTTCGTATTTACGAGCATAATCCGATTGAACAGGAAACGACAACAACAACGACAGTTGGACCAACAACGAAACCGCCGGAACCAAAATTACAACCATGTCCCGGATTTTGCTTGTTAACCATTATGGCAGCCTTCTGTGAACGGCCAAACGCAATAATAGCGAAGACTTCGACTTGTCAATCCGGATATATTTGTTGTGACAACACGAAAAGCTCGCCGCAGGTGATTCTATTTCTTTTTTACGGTAGAACCCTTTCAATGGAACGATTAAATTGAGGCAAGTAAGATATTGGATAACCCATACGAAAAAGAAAATTGAAATTACTCGCACATAGACAGTAAACGTAGTGACACCATCTTCTCCGTATTAGACACCAAGGCCAAGGCCAAGGCCCACGCCGAGACCATCGATTACCACAGTTTCTTTACCACGAGACACACGTGCAGAGTGTCCTGGATCGTGTATCGTTTCCTATTTATCATTCACTTGTTTCAGTAAGTATTTACTCTTCCCTCTTGTTACTCCTACTTTATTCGTTTGAAAACTTATCGTTGCCAGAAAAATATTAATTGCGTATGTTATACAGCTACTAACTTCGTTAACGTTAATACATTTTTCGTAAATATTTTTTCGTTATATCTGCGTCGTATATTTCGAAATTGTCTCACTCTTATTTTCATCACTAAGATATAATGTAAAATAATAATAATAATAATAATGGTTATAGATCCCTTATTTTCTTATAGCTTGTGGTAAATTTATTTTTATTTTTTATTTTATATGTACTGTTTTTTAAGCGATTTTAAATTTTAAAGAAGCGAACAATTTGCATTGAAAGTCTTAGGTAATTTTAATTAAGGTAACTACTGATTTAATTTAAGGTAACTACTGATAAACTCGTTAGCTGGATAATTAGAATTCAATTGACATTTCCAAAAAAAGAAGAAGACTTCGTTTCGTCGATTCCGTTGATCAGAAATTACACAGAATTCTAAATACCAATCAACTGAATGTCAAGAGCACATATTTAATATTCTCTCAACGCACTTTTTCTTGAAAATTCCTTTTCTTCGGTTTGACAACGACGCAGTACTCGAGGATTGACTATTCGATTATTGAATCGTGACAACTGATTTTCTAATTTATCCTTTAGAAACTCTTATTTTATGACGTTATTTCTTTACGCTATTGAGGGCGACAGACACGAGTTTCTAAAAACTCTGACTAAACAATTCTATCTTTGCTTGATGTGTTTTGGCATGCCTAAGCAACGAATAAGGACTCCAAAATGAAAATAAATTTTAGGGATGATACTACGAATTATTTCATCTGCTTGTACACATTCTGACGATAGTGGTTCTGTATTTATACGTAGCTAGATTAACAGTGTATCAAAGCGACATGATTTATTATTCACTGTAAGGATGCAAAAAGTTAAATCCATCTTTGTTTGAGCCTCTTTAATTAGAAAAATGATAACCCTCTTACAAAGCCTCTTTTCGAGTCGTTTTGCTTTTTCAAACTTCCTTTATTCGAAAAATTCGATAAGGTAAAGATAAAAATTCCAGTAATTTGAAAATTTTCACGCTTTCCTCGAGTTTCTAGTTACCGAGATTCGACTTTATTATGAATTTTTCCGTTTTTTAAGATAATGATGCAGCACGATTTTCGAAAGCACAGATAGCTTTAAATCTTTAAAAGTTATAAAAATTCAATTCATACATTATGTATTTCATCATTTATTTAATTAGTTTTGTAATATTTATCTCCATTCCTTCTCCCTATTTCGCTGCTCTTTTAAAAGTTTGTATAGAAATTTAATATCGAATTTTATGAATTTCTTACATATGAATAACATTTCTCATTGTTTTTTCTTCTCTTTATAGGAAACGCTGAACTGACGAATTTGTTTAAATGTAAGAAACAAGGGCATCAATGTTGCGCTCCAAAATCATTGATACGAGAAATCAACGGTGGAAATTCTAGCGAAGCAATTTTGACTAATAGAAATGACACCATGTATGTTACTTCAAGGCCATACACAACACCATTTACGACAGCTATGTGTAAGTTATAATACATTAATAACATTCAAGTTAAAGATTTATTCAAGATATTCGCACTAGCGGTTTTTAATTTATCTTGTAATTTTGAAAGATTTCGTGCAACATACTACAGTATACAACGTTACGATGTATTTATCCATAATCGTGTATTCTGTATTTTAATACAGGAATGGAGAAATTAAGCAAAATTTATTTATATGTAAAAAGTTACACCAACTTTGTAGATGAAACAACAACGATGATGACAACTATGAGAAGCCCCGTGTACAGTAAATACGTGTGTGGTGTAAAAGGAACCTCCCGTGGACCGATTCAAGCACGTAGTCTTGAAAGAGGAGCACGAGTTGTCGGAGGGGAAGACGCAGATGCCAATGAATGGTGTTGGCAGGTTGCCCTGATTAATTCCTTAAATCAGTACCTCTGCGGTGGTGCACTCATCGGCACGCAATGGGTCTTGACAGCTGCACATTGTGTAACAAAGTAAGTTTTATCGTGATCAGTATGTTTTGAATTTTAATACATTTACCATTATATAATATTAACTTACTTACTAATCTTTCAAAACGTCGTAAAGTTACAGACAATGAAAAAGTGGATATTTAAAATGATTATATTACCTCATTTTTACTTGTAGTATTGTACGATCTGGGGATGCGATTTATGTAAGGGTAGGTGATCACGATTTGACGAGAAAATACGGAAGTCCTGGTGCTCAAACTCTGCGAGTGGCAACCACTTACATTCATCATAATCATAACAGTCAGACTCTTGATAACGATATAGCGCTATTAAAGCTTCATGGACAAGCAGAGCTTAAGGATGGTGTTTGCTTAGTATGTTTACCTGCACGAGGGGTTAGTCATACAGCTGGTAAACGATGTACCGTCACTGGTTATGGATATATGGGAGAAGGTAAGATTCCCATATTGTTTTTGTTCGTTATACGTATTTATGTACATGTAGCAAAGTTCCGAACAAATTGAAACTTCTTGATAAAATCTTTCATCAAAGTTAGTAGTGAATAGATTTTGTTATTATGAACGTTGTCTGTTGCTTATTTCTGCATCAACCGATTTCGATGAAATTTTCAGCATGTACATATGTATGTAAAGTTGACACAAATTAATATAAATTGCCAGGTATTTTATTACAGCGCGTACTACAACTGTGCGTAGTTAACTTTTACTTGATGAGTACAATAAAGAGTCGTTTTCTTTGTGAAGTAAAACATATTACACTTAATCAAGATAATTTCTACATAATTCTATCCACCTTTACCAATTTCATATTCCTAAATATACGTATATATTTTCCTATATTTTCATGTAGAACATATATGTATATTTAATAAGGTGTGTCTACTTCTGTATGTAGCTGGTCCTATCCCGCTTCGAGTACGAGAAGCTGAGATACCAATTGTAAGCGACGCAGAATGTATACGTAAAGTGAATGCCGTAACTGAAAAAATTTTCATTTTGCCAGCAAGTAGTTTTTGCGCTGGTGGCGAACAAGGAAACGATGCATGTCAGGTAATATTAATTCTGCCTTATATATATACATACTATACAGTGAAATCTCCGTATTCGCGATAATAACTCACAAAATCGATCGCAAATATAGCTGATAGTATATTATTTATTTATTAATCAAGCGCAATTAGATAGATATTAACAAGAGTAACTAATAACTGTATAAAATAATACAAGTTTTGTGATAATGATACAATTCCTACGTGATAAAGTGAAATGACTTTTACTTTTTTTAAATAGAATGGAATGACGTTTTCTACATAGATCAGAAATGAAAGAAATAATAATTCGTACATTTCACGATATTTACTATTTATTTGTAAATATAGTATGTTTTATTGGTCAAGCTAATACAAGCAAAAGTACTGTTTATATTTTACTTAAACAATTATATATAATAATTGCAAAACCTAATATTTGATAGGGCGACGGTGGAGGTCCTTTAGTATGTCAAGATGACGGATTCTACGAATTAGCTGGACTGGTGTCATGGGGTTTTGGTTGCGGAAGATTGGATGTTCCTGGAGTTTATGTCAAAGTTTCGGCGTTCATTGGTTGGATCAACCAAATTATTTCCGTAAATAATCTTTAGCTTTTTTATGTTCTATTAATAAAAGTTAAAGTATTTATTTATTAAGGAAACATTGTAGTACCTTTACGCGCTTGATGACGTAACATCATTATGTTACGTATCCAGCAAAGATATCTAAGAAACATCTTTTTAAATATTATTTAATTATATCAATTAAAATATATGAGAAGAAAGAAAAATCTTTTTGACGCATGATAAGAATGCAACAATTCGTGCAAAGGAATTTAACATTGAAAATGTTACGATAATCGTATTATGTTTATAAATATCGTAATACTTGATAATTACCTTTAATAATTAAAGGTAACTAAAAATTTGTTTTAGCAATATGGTTTTATATAACTAATGCAGTAAACTTCCGTTTATCCAATTTTTTGAATATTTGAATCGCCACACTTCAAACATTGAATTATTTTCGCCAAAGGTAATAAATACGTATCTATAATTTCTTGTGAGCTTTAAAGTCATAAAATCTTGATAAGTAAAAATTACGTACTTTTAAAATACCAAAAACAAATGTAATTCTTAAAACTTTAATATCATGACAACAAGGTATAAATAAACATTATATTTATTAGTTATATATAATTATATATAAAATTTTGTAAATTTTAATAAATCTTGTTCCTGTAATTATTCGAACATAATTTTATGATATAGGAAAAACGAAAGTTTATTGTATCTATCAATTAAATAGAATCTTTTAGAATTTAAATTTTAATGTCATTGGTAAAATATATATAATAAATAAGTTTAATCTATGATTTCCTTTTGGTAATTGTGCCATCAAGTGCGTCAATTTTAGATGAAAAAATGCTGTCTTAATAAAGATTCTTAGATAATAATGAAGATTATACAATAAATTATAAAATCATTGGTAGACATAAATTTACTCGAAAAACATTAATTAAAAGATTATATAAAAGTACAAAATACTCTAATTTTGTAAAATACTAAATATAATGTAAAAATATTAAACATTAGTGTATTATTACAATAATACATATATACGATACGTATGTTAAATATTAATAAGATACATAAAACAGATTTGATTATTGTAATAATTATAACAACCTTCAGACATTTCTTATGAATTTTGTCGAGTATAGTTAGAGTGATTAAATATAAATCTTTTTACTATCGCGCATAATATATGTCTGCATATGATATGCGTAAAACTACATATATCATTTTGTCAGTTGCTTGTCACTTATTTTAAACGTTAGACAAAATGTTAATAAAAAGATAAAACTTATAATTTTAATTTTTTTTTTGTGTCTTTACCAACAATTTTATAATTCATTGTATATATATGAGTATATACATGTCATTTATTTATATTAAATGACATATTGCAAGTGAAAGTCAATTTCATAGAAATTAAAACGGTTTTGTTAAGGCCAAAATATAGTGATATTTAATTACCATAGTAGAGAATATATATATATATATATATATATATATATATATATTTAATGTAATTTTTTAATAATAATTTATGTAAGACATTGCAACTGATATATGTATGTATGTATGTTTATTTTTATTATTATATATGTATATTCATCAGTTTTGTTTTATGAAATTGGCTCTTTATTTTATATATATGTTACGGGCAAAGGCTGCAAGACATACAAAATCGGTTTTGTCCGGGCAATGTCAGCATTATGCACCACTGCCTGGCAAAGTCTGAAGAAATAGTTGAATACGGAATATAGTTCAATATAATACGAACAAAGTTTACATTGCTCACCACTGCGTGAACAGCGTCGGGAATTATGTATTTTGCGAACTTTGCCAGACTTGAAATGCACATTGAGAATAATGATAAATCAGTGTGGGCAGCGCTACGCTAAGTTATACCTATTTTTGTTAATCTCAGTCATACCATTCCTTTTGGAATTAAATATCGGTATTGGATTAGGCATATAAAAATCTCCGGCCCGCGATTCTTTCGCTAATAGCATGGGAACGTCTACGCACGAAAAAACACGAGCGATAATAGTTTTCGGCCGTAATTGTGGAGTAATTGTAAAGAGTTGCTAACCAGAAATTTTTATATACCTAATCCTATATCGATACTTTGTTTCAAAAGAAACGGTATGACTGACGTGGGATGAATAAAACTGGAAGAACTTAGCGCGACGCTGTCCACATGGATTTATCATTATGCACAATACCGACGTTACATTTCAAACAAATAATAGTTTCCGACATTGTCCACTCAATGG
Source organism: Bombus terrestris (assembly GCF_910591885.1). Taxonomy (NCBI): domain Eukaryota; kingdom Metazoa; phylum Arthropoda; class Insecta; order Hymenoptera; family Apidae; genus Bombus; species Bombus terrestris. The sequence goes on along the minus strand of NC_063279.1, from coordinate 1,930,425 downwards.
TGAAATAAGTAATCCTTGGACTTGGACTATGTTCGCCATTGAATTATTTCGCCTGACTTTGCCGGACAGCGATGTGCAGTGTGTAATACTGATATTGCCCGAGCAAGGTCGACTTCGCCTGTAACATATATATACATACATTGTTTAATATTTACATTATGTAGATTCAGTATATTTGGGGATAATATCACATTGCTTTGTACATTATTGCATCACTCATAATGTATTCTTCAAGTTATAATTATAAGAATGTTTTATCGATTTAAAAAAAGAGTGAAAATATTAAATGTGAATATCAAAGTTAGTCATTAAGTGCTTTAAATCTATAAAACATTACTGTAAAACATTATTGTAAAAAATCTTTTATAATTCAACGTAAATGTTATGTACCTTTAAAAACTAGACATTATTACAAATATAAATTTTTTATTACAAGTTAATAACATAACTTGTTATCGAATCTAGATGCATAAGAAAAGATTGCAGAATTTGGATTATTTATATATTTTTTGGTCTACAGTCTAGAGTAGAATTTAGGCTAATAATCTAACTTATTTTTAATATCAATTATTTTTCCATAAATGCAATATAGGAAGATAAAACATTAACTTATAAAAATTGTGACATCAGTCCAATAGAAGCAATTAGCTTCCCAAGATGGATCACTGGATTAATATGTAAAAATTACAAGTTATTTTAAGGACAAATATAGAGAAATTCAAAATTTTATAAGTCATTCAACATTATTTGCGAAACCTCATAATCGAGAATCATCTGTTTTCATCTTGTTTACGTCTTGTAAATATTATTTTTATTAGTAAGTATACGATTTAATAATTTTAAATAATTAAAATAATAATAATAATAGCAATTTTAAGAAGTAATAGGGAAAATGAGTATCTCGATCAGAATTATTAGCAACTTTAATTATTAACAATTCACAGCTGACAGACAATAATTATTTTTAGTAACATAATTTATATACTAAGATCATTTTTAGTATTTAAATGTAAGATACACATAAAATAATCAAATAAATTACAAAATTTACAATTTTGACAAAAATGTAACAATATTTTTAACCATTTTATTAGCATAACAACAAATATATCTATACATATATATATATCTAAATTTCTTTACAATTGATTTTACATGAAAATTATATTTTAATAGAAAAACTAGCACCACAGCTACAACCTTGTTCAGCTAATGGATTATTAGTTATTCTAAATGCAGAACGTATCAATTCTGTGTGATACTCTATTGTCGATCCTTTAATATATTCTAAAGATGTTGTATCTATAACTACTTTTGCACCATCCTTTTGAAACACTCTGTAATACATCATTGCATTTAATCAGCTGCCAGTGACACTATAGTCACATAAATATTTGAATTATTTTTATGACACTTACTTATCATTTTCATTTATGTTTGTATCCAAATCAAATTTATATTGAAAACCAGAACAACCTCCCCCTTCAACTGTAACTCTTAAATAAGCATTATCATCTGTAATTTCCTTTAAACGTTGAACACAACTGTCTGTAATGATGATATCATTTTCGGTTTTTAGTGTACTTTCCGTTACTGTTTTATTTAGTAATGAATCTGTAGACACATTGTACCACTGAGAACTATGAACAGAAATTAATTTCCAGTTCATTGCAAACATAAAATAACACTGTCAAATTTTGCCTCTTATGAATGAATCTCATATTCTATAATCAAATCGAAATTGTTTCATATGAAAAGAGATTCAAATAAATGTCATATAAATTAATAAACAAAATATTAGTTTAAAACTTACGTTAGCAAACGCGAAAAATATCGATTTGCAGCAAAATTGGAAGAAACATTCCAAATCGCGCGTTTCAATTTCGCCATGTTTTCAATGTTTTGTGTGATAGTCATAAATATATAATATTATAGACGTGAATAAAATATTTACTTGACAAGGACAGATTTGTCACCTAATTGATACAGCAGACAATATTGTAGAAAAATTCTTGATTATATATATTAGTGGATTTATTGTAGAATGCAATTTATTTCTGCAAGATATGATGGTATATAAAAACTGATGGTATATAAAAACAAAAGTAATATTTGTTAGAATAATTGACATGAAATATTTATAACATATTCTAATTTTTCATACTTTAAGTTGCATACACATAATATTATTGCATTACTGTGCATCTGCATTGCATAGATGCCTTAATTGTCCATAAGAATTAAGTGCGAATTCTAGACTGTTTTATAAAAATCACAACATAATCCTATATATTTGCTTGTATTATCAATGCACAAATATAAACTCTTCATTCATAAAACAATTTACCGTTGTTTATGATAGTAACCTTAAAAACACTTACTAAAATAAGAAGTCAATAATACATGTAGTTAGCTCATAACAAAATTGAATTAAAAATCGAAAGATTTATTAGTTAATATCTAAATTTAATCAAATTTTTCTATAATGTAATTCGTTAAAATTTTGACATAAATCTGTAACTGTAGCTATGTATATATCTGTGCAGTGTAAGTAACTACAACGAGAAGGATAACTATTTATTTAAAACTATAACAGTAAAAATATAACATTAATATAAATTTATAATTCTCATTTCACTTTGATGTAAACGTTACAACTCTATATTCTGTCTCTGATTAAGACTATAAATTTATTTGTATTTTCTAGAGGGGTGTTGATCTTTGAAGACGGATTCACATGTCCGCTTTCTGTGGCCCGATGTGTGCGACTCTTGTTCCATTGCGATCATTGCCCGTTCTACGGTAGACAATAGAAACTGTTACTAGCTCGCCACGAATCAGCGCAAGAGCATTTACAAAACAGCGCTCCAAGTGACTTTGCGAGGTACTACACATTTTAAATTGATGTTTAAATTGTAACGAATAATCTGCATCATTTTACATAGTAGTTTGATTGCAACGAAAATCAGCATAATTTAAATAATAATAAAGATGAACGATACACGGAGTGGAAGAAAGGAAAAATGTCAGCAGATACAAGTATTTGTTCGTGTTAGGTGAGTGATTGAATTTTTTTTTAAACTGTTGTTTTAGAAGACTATGATATTAATATCATGATATGAACGTAAATTTTATCTAGCGTTTATTAAATATTAAATTCGTATGTAGAATTGGTTTATATTATTGTAGCTTCTATGTTATATAGAGAAATATCAGTAGAATATGTAAATTACAAGGTTTCATATATACCGAAAAAATTAAGAAGGTAAAAATCTACAGAATCGAAAGAGACCTGAAACGAAATAAATATTTAGTAATAATAGCTATTGATATGAAAAAATAATCTTTGATATTAAAACATTTATATAAGTTATACATTCATGTAAGCATTAGTTGTTAGAATATAATTTATTTTTACATGAAAAGTTTGGTTTCTTATGACTTATTTTCTAATTTTTATTTTCTTAGACCTATCAACAATTTTGAGGAAAATAATAAATCTACATCCATATTAGAAGTTCCAAATAATAGGGAAATAATAGTACATGAACGTCCAAATGACAAAGTTTCTAAAAAATTTAAGTTTAATAATGTATTTGGACCTTTGTCAAAACAGGTATATGTTTATGACTAATGAACATTTTTATTTAAGGAAAAGTTAGTTTATTACATATTTTTCAATTGATAGATCGATGTATATAATGTCGTTGTTAGTCCATTATTGGAACAAGTATTGGCTGGATATAATTGTACAGTATTTGCATATGGTCAAACTGGTACAGGGAAGACATACACAATGGAAGGAATTAACAATGATCGAACATTATATTGGCACAGTGTAAGATATTTTTTGTATTTATCTATTCATGAAATATAAAATTTCAAATATAAATAAAGCGGTAATAACTTCTATAAATATTTAACGAAACAATGAAAAAAGAAATAAACACAAGAAATTTATATATAAATATAATTTCCCAAAAATACTTCGTAGTAAATTACACAAATAATGATAATGAACATATTTATAATATATAAAATTTTAGTATTTCAGTCAGTATTAGTATATAATATTTTTATAAAATACAATAGTGATAGTAAACTTAAATAATATCAGTTATTAGTATGTAAGATAGATTTAATAATCATGTAAATTATAAAGGAAAGAAATATTAAATAATATAATATAAAAGTATAAAGTAAAATATGAAAGGATATTATTTATACTTATACGAGACTATATAATTGTAGGACTCGTCTGCTGGCATGATACCACGTTCTTTAAGTCACTTATTTGACAAATTGCAACTACTGGAAACACAGGAATATACAATTAGAGTTAGTTTTCTTGAACTCTATAATGAAGACATATTTGATCTTTTATCATCTAGTAATGATGCATGTAAATTGAGGTACGTAATTCAAGTTTTTTAAATTAAAAGGAAATGTTCAAATATTTAGTTAAATTTTTTTTATTTATTTAAATTTTGATAGATTAACGTATACATACATACGTACACATCTAATATAATGATAATTGAATAGGCTATATGAAGATGCATCAAAGAAAGGTGCAGTAATCATACATGGATTAGAAGAAGTAACAATACACAATGCAAGTGAAGTTTATAAAATTATTAAGAAAGGGTCTGACAGAAGGCAAACAGCTGCAACATTGATGAATACTCAATCTAGGTTATTATTTTTTTATTACTAAAGTTAATTTTTATGTATTAGAAATATCTATAAATATGCATGTTTGCTTAAATATTAAAATAATCACTAAGTGTTAGGAGATATGAGGAAGAGTTAAAAACTTTTTCTCTGTCCTCGTGCAGAATATTTTTTTATATTATCTCATATAATGTTAAAGTGAAAATTAATTATTTGTAGTTAAATGTTACTATCATGCTATTATACTTTGCATAAAAATAAAATGTATTATTTTACTCATATCTCCTATATTTTACTAATTATTTCAGATGGTATATGTTTGCAAACATTTTGTGTATTATATAAGTTTACATTTTAAGTATATTATTGGTTCCAACACATGAAATGTCCAAACATGATTACAGCCGGTCCCATACTATATTCTCAATTACTATACATATGAAAGAAAGTACTGGTAATACAGATGGTGAAGAGATTCTGAAAATGGGGAAATTAAATTTAGTGGATCTAGCTGGTAGTGAAAATATTGGAAGATCTGGCTCTGTTGATAGGAGAGCAAGAGAAGCTGGTAATATTAACCAGTCTTTATTAACTCTTGGCAGAGTTATAACAGCTCTTGTTGAAAAAGCACCTCATATACCTTACCGGTGACGAAAATAAATATCCTGATTTTCACAACAAGATCAGTTATATAATTACTTTACATTATTACTTTTTACATCATGTAGGGAATCTAAACTTACAAGATTACTGCAGGAATCATTAGGTGGTCGGACAAAAACGTCAATTATCGCAACAGTATCCCCTGCTAGCATTAACCTTGAGGAAACATTATCAACGCTAGATTATGCACATCGTGCAAAAAATATCACAAATCGTCCAGAAATAAATCAGAAACTTTCGAAACGAGAATTTTTGAAACAATATACAGAAGAAATTGAAAAGCTGCGAAGAGATTTATCAGCTTCACGTGATAGAAATGGTGTTTATCTTGCAGATGATAATTATAGAGAAATGGAAACACTAATTTCACGACAGACTAAGGAAATAGAAGAAAAAATTAATCATATAAAAGCGCTTGAGAAAATTATGCAAGACAAGGAGGTACATCTTTATTAATGAAGAAAGTTTTGATTCCTCTATCTTATTGCCTATAATTTTAATATATTCTTTTTGTTTTTAGAAAATATTTAATGAACTTGAATTACAAAATATTGCCCAGACAAAAGAATTAGATGAAGTTAAGACTAAATTAAATAATTTCTCTGAAGCTCTACAGTCGTCAAATTATCGATTAAAATTAACAACGCAGGAACGAGATGAGCATAAATATTTAGTAGAGAGACATATGAATACAGAACAATCTTTATTGGATCAAGCTCAGACTTTGCTAAATGTTGCAGATACAGCAATAACAGATTCATATAAATTACACGATAAAATTGACAGGAAAAGGTTTGTCTATTTACATTTACAGCTTTTTTAACTATGCAAATGCTAATTTTATGATTCTTGAATGCATAAAAAATCTCTTAGTAGGCATAATATTTTATATTTTACATGTTATTGTACGATGAAATAATTCTTTGCTGTCTTTTTTCTCCCAAGTAAAACAGAACAAAAATTTGAAGACCTTGGTAAGACCGTGAAAAGTAATGTTTGTGAATGTTTGCAAAATATAGAAAAAAATATATCTACATATGGTGAAACATTAAAGAGATTTTTTCCAGCAATGAAAAATGACATTGGTAAGAAATATTTTCTCACATTATAGAAATTCTCGTATATATTTCATCTACTAATTTTTATTTCTATTTATTCTGTTGGATATAGAAACCTCTATCAAATGTAACGGTATTGACACGATAATACATCGAAATGCGACGAGCAATTCGAATCAATCAGATACTACTAATTTAACAAAAAATATAAATGAATTTGTATGTATTGTTAATTCTTATCAAGTTGCATATTTTATTTCTACATCTTTTGATTTCAAATTACAAAGATTTATTATTTTTCTTTAATATCTCAGCATTTAGAGTATCAGAATTGGATACAAAATGAAGTAAGAAATGTGGTTGGCACAGTGGAATCTGAACATGAATTAATGAGTATCGTTTCTCTGCAATTGGCTGAAAACATCAACAGTATGATAGAAAATGAAATAGCTAAAAACATGGAAATCATAAGGAATAATGTATCTGAAAAATTAAAACAAACTTCAACTCTTCTAAAAGAAATGATAGATGCTTCTTGTAATTATGAATTAGAAATTAATGATCGTATGAGCCAAAGTGTCAAAAGTATTATGGAAGCTGTTGAAGTACTTCGTAAAAAACAGGAATTTAGTGAAAAACAACAGTTATTTACTAAAGTATAAAGAATATATCTTTATTCGATTCCGAAAATATTAATGTTGATTTCAAAATTATAGAATTATTATATTTTAGATGATGGGAGATCTCTTTTCACAGTCAAATGAATTACATAATAGTCAAGGAAAGCATTATTCTGCTACAATTGACAAATGTGATTATGTTAGCAAAATTTGTAATGAAGCTAATGTTCAAGCAACAAATAGTTCTAATATAAATGTTAAAATGAGAAATGATTTAAAAGATTATATACAAAGGGATATAGAGAAAATTGAAAATAACGTTATTGTTACAACAAGACAGGTAATTTTCGAATTATAATCCTTTTTATTAATTCGAATAAAAAAATTGATTTTTGTTTTGTCAATAGAATGAAGAAATTGCAAATGAGATTACAAAGCGAGGAGAGGATTTAATAAACGAATTAAAGTCAAATATAAATGAAAGTTGTAATATGTCGAAGCAGTATATAAATGATATGGAATGCAATATTAAGGAAAAGCAACTGAAAATGGATGCAGATAAGAATATATCCCTTTCATTAATCAATGTAAATATACAGGAAATTTTTTATTTAACATATTACGAAGTATCAAACATTAACAAATGCAGTGTCATGTTTGTAGGATGCACATGAAGTAATTTCAGATATAAGTAAAAACCAAGCAAGATTCGTGAAAGATATGAAGGAAAATACTGGATATGTGTCTCAAGACGTATCTGCCCAATTAGAAAACCAAATAAGGGAATCAAGTGCACGGAATGATAATATTATTGAACAGTTACAAATAACAGTTGGTAAAATTAACAAATTTTTCGATGAAGATTTGCAACGTGATGTCGCAACAGGTCTGTTACCATGCGCAGATTAATAAGAAAAAAGGGAATATTCGCATTTAATTTAATTTGTGAATGTTTTCTAGGATTAACTCCTGTAAGGAAAGACTTTTCCTATCCTCGTCAATTTAAGGTAACATCTCCACATGAGCAAATTCTTAAAAAGTTTAGAGAAAGCAGAAAATTCCTTGAAACATCAGATGATGATGTAAGTGATACATATGATAAAATATATTTTATGTACTCTTAATATTATCTCATATACGTCTATCATGTTTTTATATAAGTCTGTACAAGATGACACAATCATCAATGGTGAAATAATGAAAGGCATTGCAAATTCAACTGCATTATCTGACATTACACTCGTATCTTCTGCAATTGATAATATAACATTTGATACCTCTATTTCAAGTACTCATACTGAAAATATTACACAAATGTTAGATGTATCTTCAAAATCGATACAATCCCATACTCAATCTGAATCTGCAATATACAGAAAGGTAAATACTTAATTACTTATACTCTGATTTCTTAATTACTTTTATATAATTATAAGTAATGTTTCATTTGATACTCATATTAATGTGTTACAGAATGAAAACAAGGAGAATAATAACTAATATACAACAATCAGAATGATGAAATAAAAAGTGAAGCTGATAGAAATATTTATAGTATAGCATTTTCTCTACTTATCTTTATACAATCTGGCCAATTAACATTATGTTAGATGTGTGCATGTTAGTTTAGAGAACATATATATTACATGTCTCAGTTTAATTATTAGATGATAGAAGATAAAATAAATTTGTATTATAGAATTAAAAGAAATTAACTCTAATCATGTATTCTTGTGCTTCGAGTGAAAGTTTTGGTCGAAATGCCGTCAATCTTCGAAGTATTACAATCTCGTGGGAAAAAAATCATACAATAATCTATGTGAGTCCATTTTAAAGGCTAAAGACTCTACTTTCTCATTCCTGAATTGAATTTCTTCGATTCCTTTTCACTGAATTCGAAAAAGATCCTTGTAATTGTTTAACAGGAAAATCGTTTTTATCGATGATAATTAAATATATAGCTTTATTTGGTGATATTTTTAGATTACATTCTACTTGTGAAAATTTAGAAAAGAAATGAGTTATATTCTTTTAAGTTTCTTTCACATTATGTTCGTTTTTTCTGTTTATGGTTCATTTAGATAATAACATTATACATCTGTATTCACAGTGTGCCTCATGACAGGATCGATGCTTGTAGGGGCGAGACTCCCATATCCGCCAATTGTTTTATGCCTGGGCATGCAAAAAAATGCCAATATGGATATTGCCGTGTAGACATTCGATTATTTCTAGCTAGATATAAAAAAGTACAATCTGAAGAAGTGAACTGTAATGGAATAAAGTAGAAGGTTCCATTGCAAAACTTTAATAGAAAATAACACATCTATAAGATGTAATCGTTTAAAGAAATTTTTTCTACATAGTATGAGTTTAGAAAGATATTAAAAGAAAATGTAATATTTCAAATATTTCACAAAAATGAGTATTTAAAATGATTAATAATGTTTTAGTTAAGCTACCATTATTTATTAAAATATAAAATTCAATGTAAAGTAAAGGAAACAATATATTTATTGTTATTTCGGAAAAATGGGAATATTTTAAAATTCTCTTATAAAAGAAGCAAATTTTCCAGTGTGTTTAATTATTTTATTATTATATATTAAATACTTAAGAGAATATCAACTTAGATATTTTAATTTACTCCATGTCGAATGAAATACAAGGAGCAGTTTGAACTTACGAAATAAAAATCAGTTGATGTAATGAGACTGTAAAATGTACATAAATGACAGTATTATGTATATTTCGATGCTACATAACCTATAATTTTTGTTGTTAATATTCATAAATAAAACATCAATAATATTTCTTATTTCTTTCATAAATAAGATAACATTAAGAGAAGTTTTAAAATTTTCATAGCATATTAGTTAAAATATGACGAAAAATAATTACTGTTTGTCAGGCATAAGTTGCATATGTACACAAAATTCAAATTACTAATAATTGATTAAAGCACATTGTTGTAGGAATGTCAATAATCGTTACTTTATAACCTGACTTGTATCACTTTTGTTTTCCCTTTTTACTGTTCTGAAAATTATTAAACCATAAACTGAGTATTTAAAATAATTGCATTTACTTTTATAAGGAATTGTTACCTTATTTACAAGTTGGAATTTTAATTGTTGTATTTCTTCCGTTTGTGAAATGAGTTTTTCATTCATATTAGCAAGATGTTCGCTCATAGTACTGAGTTGTGCTTTATAATTTCCTTCTTGTATCTCTTTATCTTTTTGTAAAGTATTACAATTTGAAAGTGCTTCTGTGAGAGCCGATTCACATTTTTCTCTCTTTGATTCGCTTGTGTCTAAATGAACTTGTAGAACTTCACTCTAAAAAATATTTTTCAATTAAAAATATATCAAGTTTTATATACAAATAAATTGCATAAATATATTTAATTACATTAGCAGCCATAGCTAAATTTTTCACATGATAAATATGTTTTTCTGTTATTAATTTGTCGATTTCTTGTAGAAAATAATCTCGGATTTTTGCTTCTCGAGCTTCAATTTCTTCTGGTATCGCTAAAGGTACTGTTAACTTTCCAATCTGCTATAAACATTTATTGATTAGATTATTTCAAATAAAAATTCTTATAAGTAATTTGAAATAAACATTACCATATTATTTATTTCTGCAGATTGCAAAGATTCATGTTCAATCTGCACATTACTTATGCAAGCCTTTTGCTGCATCTCATCGTATTTTATTTTAAGCATATGATATTGTGCCTTCCAATGGTTAATTTCTTTTTCTAGGTCACACGATTTTGAAAACTCAAAGTCGTTACTTTCTTCCTGTACCTTAGGATGACCTTCGCCAATAGACTTTAACGATCTACGTGATACAGATGGCGATGAAAATGGAGACGGTTCTACCTCTGGGAGATTGGAATGTCCTACCTTATTATCAGATTCGTATCCATCTCGTTTACCTTCGTTACTAGACCACGATACATTTTCTTCTTGTTTTTGTCTATCATTTAATTTTTTTTGTAAATCATTTCTTTCCCTTTCCAGTTTGTCTATAGTATTTTGATATTGACATTCTAATTCAATTTTGCATTTTTCACAATAATCTAATTTAGATTCTAGTTGTTGTATCCTTTCATTTAAGGTTTCAATTTCGCTATCTTTATCACTGATTTGTGATAATAACTGGGCATTTTCAACTATTTTCTTTTGAAATTCTTCATCCAAGATATGATTCGGAGATGTTAGTACCTGGCTATTATTTTCCGATAATTTATTCTTTCCCTTTTTAGATTTATTTTGTGCTTTGTCAAGTTCTTCTTGTAATACAGTTATACGTTTAGTTAGTTGTTGATTTCGGAATGACAAACTATCTAATTCTTGTTCGGCTCTGCGAAGTTCTACTTCCTTCTCTTTCAGTTGCTCTCGTATATCAGCATTACGTGCTTGTTCATCAATCACAGCTCTCTTTAAAACATTTGCCTGAGCACGAATCTAAGGAAAAAATTCGTCGATAATGATCTTCTTATAAATATTTACAAATATCGAACTAGTAAGGGCGATAATGCTTTTTCACAAACAGATGATAGTATTAAAAATAAAAACATCTCTTAGTACATAAATTTTCAAAAACCAGATTACGTAAATGATATATTGAACATTTCTTACTTTTGAATATTCTGTGGCAATTTTTTGATATTTTATTTGTAATTGTCCATTTACACCCTCCATAACGTTTTCCATACTTTTTGCCTTCAATGTGTTGTTGAAATTTTCTACAGAAATCATTAAAAATTGCTTATGGTTCTGCAGCTAAGGCACGGTATTTTCTAACAGGAAATGTATACATATTAGCACTTCCAAACAAATGTCAATAAATTAGAAATTTTTGTCAGTTTGTAATGGATTGTATTTATACGAAATAAAGTTAATTATTTGTATAGTAACTTTATAGCAAAACATAGCAAATAACACATAAACTTAACGCCCCCAAATGATATACATCGTACATATACTTTTATATGAAATTCTATATTCACTATTCACTATCCACTTGTCAAGATATCTTACTAGAGAGAAGTTAGTTGTTCATCGAGGTACGAGATCTGTTCCATTATGTTTTATTACGCCATCTATAATTTATAACATGGCGCGGATGTAATTAGTTCGTTTGAATGCGCTCCGTTTATTTAAATAAAACTTTAGTTAGTGCCCGATTAAATAAACTTCTGGTGATTGGATTCATTTATTCGAACGTGAACTATTATACTATTATATCGTAAGTATAGAAGTTGTAAGTAGTAAGGAGAATCAGTACGATCTTAAGAGTGTTTAAACGATCAATATTATTGTCAATACTGTCAGTATTATTGTCAATATGCAGCGTTCTCAGCACTATATTGACAATATATATTCTAATCGTCCAGAAGATCTCTTATGTACGATAACATTGAGAACCCTGAATATTGATATAATACTGAAAATAATATTAATCGTCTGAACGCTCCTTTATTATATGATCAATTGTCTCGCGACAAGTTCAAATAACCTATTAAATATGTATATGTATATTAAAGCTCTGAATTATATAAAATTCCATCTTTTTCCGTTACAGATTTTTCACAATCTCCTACTTCCATATTGTGTTATGACTTTCAGTTTCTGATGACTTCTTCTGGGTCGAGGTAAAATTTCTTTATGCTCTTCGTATTTACATATTATTGAATTGCATGCATTTTTATTGTTTTGATCGCCCAATTATGTCGTATGACAAAAGATCTGAAACTGAACCGGTGGCTGGTCGTATTACGTAGAATTTTGTAGCGAGCATAGTGAATATAGATATCTACTTTATCCGTAAGTAGTAACGTTTCATTTTTATGTCTTTTGTTTATTAGTTTAGGAATTAGTTGATTATGTGTTTTATTTATATTCAGTCAATGTAGTAGGATATCCTCCGATTTAAAAAAATATCAATTTGAAACTTGATACCGAATGAAGGACATTTTGTTTTTGGGAACAATTTTGTTTATTTTTCTTGTATATACAAGTAACACATAAGTACATACGAGTATCTAAAATACAGAAAACATATTCACGAGATATCTCGTCCATAATTATTTAAATTAAAAAATAATTCCTATTGTATTCAACAACTTGTTTCTATAATAATGTGCTTGGAGTTGTGAGCATTTCGCTCCAAACAGTTGTTTCGTTAAAAGAATGAGTAACGATTCTGTATTTCGTTCCTGATCATAGGATATTGTTCTGTGCTACTCTTTATTTGTAATTTTATATCAAAAAGTGTCAGTTGGAGTCACTATAAACATTGCAATCTTATCCTATGCTGAATCGGTAACGTTGGAAACCTCTGGATGCTTCTTACTAAAAGCAGTCGATAAGAATATTTCAACAGAGGAAGTGATCTCGGTCATTTTGGTAACTATAGTTATAGAGATACTCATTGATTTTAATTCGAGAATAAAAAAATCTATTACTAGTAGTAATTTAGATAAATATCTATCAAAATGATTGTAACGACAACAGAAGCAAATGTTTGGGAAGGTAGAATGATTTGAGCAAATAAATTTAGATGAAATTAGTTAATGATAGTTTATTATCTGAGAACATATGCGCGTAGCTAAACTGGTCGATTTAAGTCGGGCAATTATACACACATTTAAGAGCAAGCAATTTGCACACCTGTAAAATTATGTCAAGTCGCAATAGATCGACCAATCGAGCATAATGTTTCCTTGACTATACAATATTTAAGGTATTTTATGTACAGGCCATCGAGAGGAGAAGAATAGAACGTTTATTACTATTCCTTATCTTTAAACTACTAGTATTCGCAGTTGTTCGTCGAGAACATTTATGTTTGCCCTAACAAATGCATGTTACGGTTGCTATTACAGTTTCAACTTAATTATTCATTCACTGGTACAATTACTATATGATTAAAGATGGATACGGTCAGGAATACCGAATAACATTCCAAATATTTGACGATCTAAAATCGATTTTGATGGCGATTACACTAAAAAGAAAAATGAATATCGTATAGCCTAAATCGTGTAACAAACGCACAACGCAACCTTTCATTCGCTTTAACACTAACACACTTACATGTAACATTAACCATTTATCAAGAAGAGTTCTTGTAGAAACGAACAAGCATTAGAATATTTTCGACGATTTGTAATAATTTGTAAGTTAATTAAAATAGGATAACAAGAAGATATTAATTAAATTAACTAATCGATATATTTCAATATAAGCCAAACTTCGTGAAAGACAAAGGCGCAATTTGTTTTAGGTGAATCACATTTTATCATGTTCTATTCTCTGTTACAATCTATCGAAACATTACAAAACTCGCACGTCTGTCGCATTAAATCGATATGATCGAATAGTAACATGCATTTTTTTAGGTTCGGTCGGTTTCGTAAAACAAAATTTGCAATGATATAAGTTAGTATTCACAAATTCGTTCGTAGGTGGTTTTGCGATATTGTATACAATGCACATTAAATTATTGCGTACAATTTATTCGGCAGTTTTCTTCCATCGTAATACTGATCCGTTACTAGAAACGCTTTCTGGCGGATATGCACAAGAGAGAGAGAGAGAGCGATGCGAAACAGTGTGCAATCATAACCTCAAAATGTTTCGACGAACTTTATGGCGAATTGATCATCCAAGTCCGGAGAAAAACAAGGCTGACGATTGTGACGTACAGACTTTTTAATTTTTCGTGATTCGTTCGCGCTGCGTTCCATTGATCGTGGTGAACCGCTGCTTGCTTCTCACCTATGACGAAGAAAATATAAGAAAATACATAAAGATATGAAAATCAAACGGTAAATATTCGCGATTAGAAACTTGTTTATAAAACATTCGTCAAATTGAAGTGCAAGTGAGTTTGTAGCAGTATCGGTCGGATTTAAAGCTTTCATTTGAAAGGTTAAGTTTTGAATTAGTTGGAAGTTCTTAAATATTTTTAAACTTAATTCGATCAATTCATTTGGTAACCATAAGCTTGCCGAAATTAATTACTTCGATTATGCATGAAGTCCTACTTTTGGAACAGTAATTAATCTTCTATGATCTGAAGTAAGTAAAGTTTTAAATTGGAATCGCACCAATTGGAATGTTTTTGATCTTTAATTATACGAATGAAACGAATAACAGATTACTGCCCTTTTTAATTAAAACGCATAATTAGTTCAATCGGAATTATTTAATTGGCATAAATTGTTTAATTTAGCTAAAATAGATTGAACATTCGATAAATGTTATATGAGTCTTACGAGTAAATATCGATATTTACGAAATTTAACAAATTTCTCAAAGCTGAAGCAACATTTTCGCAAGACATTATTTAAAAATTTAACAAAATGTCCCGTCATAATCCGACGTTACGTTATCCTTGATTTCATGGTTGGCTTTAATTTTGATAAATTTTGTAACGACGAGGTTTGACAATAAATACCACTCTGTCGTTTACTACACTGTAGACGTTTACTTAAGGCTGGTTCGCAAATAGACTAACGAGATTACGTATTCTATACGATTGTTAGAAATTTAACAAAAGGCAACGGTTTTTACGGTATAATAAACATGGCATTTAGCATGTGGATGCGACTGGCCGTGATACACCCGGCGATATTTCGCGGATTTTTCCTTCCAACCAGCTACGTATTCGACAATCGTGTAACTTACAAGACGTACCTAAGCTTCAACGTGCATTTCTACATTCTATGTACGATTTATTTTAAAAATGAAAAAGACGAGTGGATACTTAGTAATTTTTTAATTTCTTAAAAAACTCGCGGATTAAAGCAAGGAAAAGAATATTGGTTCGTTGAATGGCAATTAGAATTTTGACGATATGTTGTATATAATACAAAAAGATACCTAGCGTGCCAACGTTTTAATTTTTCGTTAATCTTCTATTCATGTATCTTCGCTATTTTAAACGAACCTCGCGCATTTTTTCCCGAATCTACGAATTTCGTTTTAAACTCTTTTTCGATCGTTTAAATATCAGGTTTTCTTTTTTAAACGATGTTCTCCGACATTTTAAGCTTCTTTATTCCACGTTTATCTAGTTACCAAGCGGTTGCCTCAATTTTCTGTACTCTTCGTAGAATAAAAATCCTTTTAGAATTAAACTTAAATTTTGAACTCATGACCTTTAATTCAATTTACCATTCAGGACGTGAATATGCACCGCGGCGGTACTAAATTGGCTCACTGAGCACGAGTATTCGCCGCTGTCAGTCTTTTTCGCCTGCTCGATATATAGCTTGGTCACCAGATCTTCGTTCGACCTGAAAAATCAGTTGTCACGTTACATATCGGACGTACTTGTATATTTCCGGTGTTTGATCGTAGGATCATGGAGTATCGACAAAATTACGAAAGTACGGTGGATTATGTATACCGCAGAAACTATACGTATTGTTAGCAGATTCCTAAAATCGGTCACTAAATCATAACAGTATCCCGAAATGCAGCGATATAGATTGTAGCCAACGCTCGATGGATATGAATTTGTTACGTTTAACGAGACAGCCGAGGCTCCTAATCTAGTAATTTAGATTCTAGCGAAACAGATGGAACCGTACTGAATCCCATCATAAAGGCGGACAGTCGGTCGACAAATAAAGATTCGCTTGACGTATGTAACGTATCTCGATCGGTTAATATAGAATTTGTTATTCGTACAGATCGTAATTTATAGCTACGGTAGGTTTAACGACTGCAATTTGAAAAATTTACAAAATTGGGAAAAATACAAAGAATGATAAAATTAATAAAATCGCACGTTTACTTAAATCGAAGTACCGATATCGCGCGATCAAATTCTTCATCTATACCTTAACAAAGTTGGTCGAAACTTTGCAACTTGTGCTCAGTGCCATCGAAAACATAAATTACCAAAAAGGACAAGATAAGGAACGTATGTGAAGGCGGCGGCGGAAGCGACAAGTAGAAATGGAAGTAGCGATTGCAAGAGCACCGAGCGTCTCGCAAAGCGCCTCCAGGGAGATTAAACGGTTCGCTCGTTATCAAGAAAGGACATAGGTGAAGGGAATACAGCTTTCGGCAGGCAGACGAGCCGATAAAACGTTACGTGTTCAGTGATACGTGGACACAATTGCACATCGATGAACGAAGGTAAATCGGAACGTCGGTTATCTATCGTAGTTCTGTTCGATGGACCGTTTTGCTACTCTATATGCTCACCCATTAATGTGATAAACGTTGACATGATCCGGCAACGTTTCACCATTTTTCCTCCAGACAGGGTGCGGTATCCTGGAGTCGGGACAAGAAGGTCGAGCAACGCAAGCTAGCTCGATACCGCTTCCGGTTTTGTAGTAACGATCACGTAGTTCGTGTCTAGCTTCGTCCAGAATCCTGATGTCTGGAGCTACAAAACGAATGTGACGAATCGCATCTTACCAAAAACGATGAAATCTTTGTCGTGATTCGACTTTCTGTTTTCCCGATATATCGTGAATACGCAGAGACAGAAATCTTCTTCGAAGGAAAAATTCAACTATAGGGCATAGGGCAAAGAATCGAACATGTTTGGGACGAATCAGGAAGATTGCATACTCGACTATCAGATTGCGGATTTTTACGTATCTATGGAAAATTCGAAGATGCATAAATGAACAGAATGCTATATTATGCTATACGATGCAAAAATATCCAGAGTATTTAATATCCACCCAGTGGATATGTCAATTTTCTGCCTAACTTCCATTTTCCAAGTTATATTCATAAAAATATGAATTTGCATAAATACCTGTACTTTAGCAATTACATATAAAATAAAATAATCCGAATATAGCAATGAGCAGTATAAAGTACTTGATATAGTTGTTATCTTGGGAGGGTTTAAATATTTGGGACGATGCGATTTCTGGCGAAATTTGGATTTAGAGAAGCCAAGGTTCCTGTTCGCGGGTATAATTTAGCACGAGTTGCATTCTCCAAGGATCATCTAATTCTGGTCACATGGCATTGGGACACTGGGTATTAGGAAACACGCGGCCTGCGTAAGCTACAGAGTGCTCTGTCTTATCGCTCGACCACGAGACGATACTATTTAGGATTTAACAACTCTAGACTGAGAGTAATCTGTATTCAGGAGCGCCAAGCAGTACGGAACGAATCTCAGACTCACGTCTGCGGATTTCTTCGAGTCGATGTTCTTAAATAGTAGCTTGGCGCGAACTCTACGAATCCGCGATGAATCCCTGGATTTATCCGCAGGATTTCCTAATTGCGAAGTTCCTGCAACGTAACCTGTTTCGATGCTTTTCATTTATTTGGTCATCCAAGAATAAAGTCCTTTTTTCTTGAAACTTGTTTCAAATTTTAGAAAGCCTTAAATTATGTTCCGAATATTTAACGTTCGGTTGAATTTTTCTTGACGCGTAATGCAGTTCTAACACGAAGGAAGAAATTCCAAATTAGTTTATACCGCTTGCTGCATCTGTCGTTCCTAATAAACGAACAAGATCACAGTAGCTCGCCCTATTATCTCTCGTGACGGTCCAACTTCTCGTATAGTTAGTTATTTCGTTAACGCGTATAGTCGAAATTCGATTTCCTACAGTCATAATCGTGCGATTCGCAGGAAGCTACGCTATAACGCTACGAGCAAAGTTCTCCTATTTCCGGGAAAGCAGATTTTCAGGCAGCCGCGCGTTGTCGCGATTGTTTTCCCTAGACGCGCGTTTATTCTTTCGCGAGGGCAAACAGCTCCCATTCGATAATTAGGTAGGACGAACGCGAAGAGAAGTTTGGAGAGAAAACGCGCAACAAGGTGTTGCGTTCCTTCGGTTAAAACTGAGAAGGAAAATAAAAGAACGGAGGGTACGTGACACGGTACGTGCTCTCCTTTCGGCTCTCTCCTCTCTCTCTCTCTCTGTTAGGTTCTGCAAGATTCCCCCGACGTAATTGAATCTTTTCAGGCACGAAATTCAAACTCGTTTCAGCATAGCCGCGGAAAACACTACGTTCCGTGCGCATTTCCAATCACAGACCGGTGAATGCGGTTTCCACCACACGATCGTGTTTGTATACAACGTAAACTGGCTCGCAAAAGCGTCGGAACACTTGTAGATACGTAACACTCGAATATGTTATTTACGTGATACTTGTACATTTAGAAATTTCATCGGCATTGTTACGATAGCAACGGGTCGGTAACGTTCGGAAAGTGAGAAAATATATGGAAATTAGGGGCATTTAATACGGGCAACCTGTGAAACGCTTCGTATTGTATTATGTATCATATATGTAGTTGGAATGATTTTGGATTGGACATTTGAAAATGTTAAAAGCACAGCTGTTTGGCCAAGCTTCGTCGTCGATGACGTTGTCGATAAATTTCGTTATTATTCGATCGTGACGGTTAGTTTGATGAACCGGTACAAAGGATATATTGGTCGAAATCACGCGAAAATGTAGCATTTTGCAGTGCATTAATTGGTAACTGGAATTCATTCACAACGTCGATTATTTCGATATCGTACGTTGTCTCTTTTGTTTGAAATATTTCCTTTGCTAATCGAATCGCCGAAGCATCGAAAACTGACAACAGTTGTTTGGCTCTTGATTTTTTTAAATCGAAAGCGTCGTAGTTAAAAAATGCGTAGTTGGAAGATACGCGATGGAAGGTATAAGTTTATAAAAACTTGTAAAATGTCAGCGCAAGAAATTGACGGACGAGCTTCACCAGAAGATCATATTTCGTTCCTGCAGAAGATAAAACTTCATAGTGGAGTAACTTTTCACCCTGAGCGTATCTTATGCCTATCTGGATCATTCGGTTGACGATGACAAACGAATCTCAATCTCTGCCATTCTACCATAAACTTGATCTCTGAAACAATTCCAAGCTCGTTCGAAGCAAATTACGAGAGTTATGTGTTTGAACGAATCGCCTTTCTTACGCAACACAGTTGCAGATATAGCTACCTATATAGTTCTATGAAACTCAAACTGAAACGTCCGTGATAGTGAAATTAAAAGTAGACTTTATCGTGTCTACAAACGTGAATTCAAACTCATGCAGAGTTTTGCGCGTAGAGAAAATAAACGTTGACGCCCATGGTATTCGTAAAGTCAGTTTGATGACAAATAAAACTTTAGCGTTAATACGAAGATGTTTGAGGTGGATAGGTCGTGATAGCGTGCTTGCTGCTGCGGTGTAAGATTTTTGTCTTCATCCGGGTTGGGGGAGTTTCCTTCCAACCATTCGGATCGGTCCATTCTTCTTGTCTAGGAATCGTGAAAAACAGGACTGTGAGTGCCAGGATTCGAACCTGGGTCTGGAGCGTTCGTAACCAACTACGCTAACCACTGCGCTGTTGTCGTCCGGGCAGAGATCGTTGGAAAGTATACGGCGAGACGTCTTCTGCGCGAAAAGACGATAAAATACAAGTTAGCCTACGAAGTTTTCAGCGAAAAATAAAACATTCCGATTCTTATTCTAATTCTCGTAGTCTAATTCGAAAATATTAGGTCATCCCATAAGTTCGTGCCGACCTTTGTGTATACATTTCATATTTTAAAGAAAAACAAGAGAACTTTTATCGAGACGGAATAATGAAAAATGGGAAGAAGTTGTACAACGAGAGGGCGATTACATTCTTTCATGAAACTGAAAGGTATGCAAACAATCTCAACATATATAACCGCTCGAAAAACGGAACGAACTTACGGGATGACCTAATAGTTTGAATTGCACGGGATAATATTACGGGACGCTTCAATCGCTATTGACAGAAGAGGTCGAGCTTTTTGACGTTTCTCTCGATCACTAAAAAATTGACATACAAAATCCCCCGAAATAACGGATGTTTTCTAATCTTAGGGCAATTGCGTGGCTCGAACGGGTGACATATAACTTTTATCGCCACGTATATTTCGTACTACGCCTATCGTTACTCACATCTCCGCTACTTTCTTATTCGCAATCGTACCTTTGATACGATTCCACTTCGCCTACCATCAAGAATGACATATCGTATTTGCCTCGTGCTTTCATCTGCTCCCAACAATTTTCAACATCGTCGATTCACCGTCTATAAGATACACAAACGCAAGAAGCTAGTAGACGCACGTACTACTGCAGCATTATTAGCGTGCGTACGTTGGAGAGTTTGCACGCTGAAGCAGACATAGTCTGTCAAAGCAATCTATCAGAAATAACAATGGAAAACAACGACAAAGGCGACAGTGGGATAATTATCTTCGCTCGTTTGCGAGTAGAATGCTGCAAAGTTCTCAGGTAGAAAATATCGAACGATCCGGAGGACGAGGAAGCACGAAGCCGCGATTCCTTGCCAGAGGAACGTGTCTTAAATACACCGTTGAACGGGCGTTGACAACGATAAAGGCGGCTAGAAATCATCTTATTGTGCTTTCGCGGCGTACTATCGATCGACCAAGCTTTACAGTGAAAGCTTCCTTCGCCACGACCTAATTGAACGCGCGTCTTGTACGCGAACAGTGATTCATATCGCGTGCGAAGTTCCAGTCGCACGTCTTCGTGTCTTTCCACGTCGAACGAGCGCAAATTGTCGCGCCGCTCCGACCATCTGTCTCGTCGATCGCTGAAAACTCGGGTAAATACGCGACACGCGCCGAAAGGGAAGATTTTCCTGTCCGATCAGGTTTTCCTTCTTCCCTTTTACGAGCGTGGCAACCGTGGCTCGATATTGCCACGGTAGTTGCAGCCAAATGGTCGTAATTTTTAATTTACCTTTTTATTTTTTATACCTTTCTCAATGTTTCGGAACACATCGTTTCGTATCGTGATCGTGTGCAGTTAATCTCGTGGAATTGGCAATCGATATATCGCGATAGGTTGCACTGCTTTCGACATAATTTTTGGAAAAGCCGCGTTACTTACCGGACAAATAATCGGATTCTTGGCTCGGAGGATACAGAGTGAGAAATTTGTCGCTGGTAGTTTCTCGCGCACGTTGCAAGAAACCAGTAAATCGTACAATCTTTAACAGAAATTTCCTACCGCTAAATTATTCACACTTGGTACAGAAAGTACGAGGAAGAAACATCTTTAAATACGTTGTTCGCATCGTCCTAACGCCTTTTCATCGACAGATACTTTTCCTCGTAACAGAGGCGTAATATCTATACTTGTGTAATTCGATTTTGATTACTCTGATAGTCCGTTGTTAATAAAGTAAAAGCCGGCGAAAATGGGGCAAAAAATAACGAACGAGAGTAAAGTAACTATTATCCTTGAAATAGACTGGACTAAATGTATTTCTATTTGCTTGATATATGCAGCGGAAGGAAAGCTTATCGGATGGAAATAGTATTAGCCCCGTTGATACCCTAAATAGTAACGCGTTCGATCGATAGTATAAGTTGGTTTTTCCCAAGTGTATCAGGGAGTTCCATCGATCAAGATGTTTCGAACGATATCGCGAGAAAAGAGGGTCGAATGGTGTTCGTGTTTAGTTTGTTCCTTTTCTTGTTCTTGTTGGATATAAAAGAGTTCCTCGGGGTTTCGCGTGGCACACCTTATCGGAGCTTCTGTTCGCGAAAGGATAAAAATCGCTGGAACGACACGGCTGGTGTCGATACACCCTGGCTTTTTGCATATCGCGTTTATGCTGCAGATATTTTCGACTTTCGTCGTGTCTCGAATCTGATGGAAATAAATGATGGATCTGAAATCGAAGCTTGGACGCCACGCGATAAGAAGAATACCCCAGAGTGCATCCTTCCCCTTTTTGTTCGTCTTTTTGCTTTCGCTTGGCAAGAATCTTCTTGCGTTTTTTTCCATAATGCAATCGATTCACGCACATTTACCGTAATAACCTGTCGACGATTTCTGATTCGTTTTACGCGCCGAGCGAAATTCGTCTAACGACGAGGCAATGGTATATCGATGCGTCTGGAAGGATGATGTGCGGAAATGAAAATAAACGAAGCAGTGATACGATTTATTCGAACCTATATATAATCACTTGCAACCGTTTGCAAAGTTGGATGTGCATCTAATAATTTCCAGAGGTAAATCGCTATCGCGTTCGTTATATTGCATTGGCAACTAAGCGATCGCGGATTTTGTCAGTACCACCTAATGACAAAATCTGCGATCACTTAGTTGCCAGGCCAATGCATAAATACTCGTCGACGGTGACATTTCGAGAAATTTCGGAATAACAAATAATAACAACTTAACTTACGTAGTTGTGATAAATAAAATAAGACGACGTAAAATCATAAACAAGCTTGTAGATTATTCCGTGTTTTAGCTTGGCGCAATTCTTTTATTCATGGTATTAATCAAACGTTCATGTAAAATGAAAAGTATTTCGTACAGTGTGATGTTTAGCCAGAGATGAATTATTCATCGGCAGAGAACTCCTTGTAACGTAATCTATGAAACATGCTGCTCACGTTGACCCTACTTCGGATACTATCCTTGCTTCTTGCTTACCTTAGATACCGTGCTTACCTCGGTGTTGTTGCGAAATAGCTGCGAATCATCTTTAAATAAACCACTTTCGTTCGCCTCTTTCGTACGAAATTAGCACGTTGTAAGACCATTTAAAAGAGATTCTCGTTACCTTTGCGCGAATCTAACCTTCCACAAAGCTAACCACAAAGACGGAAATAATCGAGTAATCTCTTGAATTTTAATTTCCAAATAGCTCTTCCTAGAACGTTCCGTTTGATTATTTACATTGGAAATATAATCTCACTCGGTAAAATTTACCGCGATTTTACCGCGATTTTCTGTAACAGATTATCGCAACGACATAATTCTCCGGTTGTATCTTAATCTTCTGCTCAACCAAAATTCGGAATAATTCAAACTCAGATTTTTACAGAAAGTTTCTTTTCGTTTCGTATGTGACAGACAAGATTCGACGTAAATGTACACCGTAAGTTTGAAAAATAACACGTATACCAGAGAAGATCTTAAAACTGCGCACGATATGTTGGCCGAAACTTTAAAAAGAGTTTCTTCCAACATGACAAACGATCTAGCGTACTTTTAACAAAATTAGAAGATTATCGCAATTTATCATTGCTATTTCGGCTAGATTTGAATTTACTCTTCTCGGTACATTGAAATTTTATTTAATCCAATTATCCACTTTTTACTATTAACGATGGAAATAGTCGATCTCATACGCTGTATTCCGAATTTCTCTTCCACCATTCAACCTTCGCCCTCTCAACCTGGATGAAAAAACAAAAATCACCGTCGAAATACTGGCGATTCGTTTACCAGGCGATTTATTTATTCCGCTTTATGTCGGAGCCTTTTGGTTCGATGGCTTATAGTTTTACGAATTTAATTCCGCCTAACGAGCACGCGGAAACACATTAAATCTCGGCTAATTCGGTACATAAAGGCGGAGACCTCGAACGTATCGACTCCCGATCGAACGTATTGACCCAATGCTCCTGCAAAACTGGCCGACGTACACGTTCGAAGCCGCTGAAAGGCGGCAGTGTTGTTCGCTTTTGTTGCGAGCCACAGCTTCTCAATTAAACTTTTATTATCCTGCTTATAAGAGCGATCGGGCAACTTGCGGTCGTAGTCGCGAAATTACTCGAAAGGGAATGTGCGACGGGTTGCTGGAAAAATCCGAGTTCGGCCATCATCTAATTAAACGGATACTCTCCGGCTGCCGATAGCCTTGGAACGAAATAAGAAGAACGGAAAGGGAGCAGAAAGGAGCGGAGAAACATAGGCTGGATCCAAGTAGCCGCCTGGATATGGACACAGAAGGCGAGTAGAGAGAAAAGGGTGGGTCGAAAGCAGTTCGGGGGATGAAAAATACCGTGTCGAGCTTAAGATTCCATGAAGTCCGACAGAGCGAGGACTTTCCGGCCGGAAGCTTGCGGGAAACTCTTGCTACTTTTAACTAGATTAAACGGAAGTTCCGTGTTCCCTGGTCTTCCTCCGTTCGCCGCGACAACGGCTATAGAGAAAACCGTGGGGACGTCGTGGAGACATGGAAAAAGGGGCGTGTTGCCTGCAAGGGAACTGCGACGAGCGACGGTTCGGACGAAGGAGCGACTCGCGACAACGTCAATTTCGTTTCCTTCTCGCTTTGTTCTCTCTCTGATATCTTGCCCCTGGATTCGTCGATGCGAATCTTTGCATTTTCGCGGTGCTCGTGCGGCGGGAACAGTCGAGCGAAAAGGACATTGATCAAAGTTGGCGGTGCAATGTATTTGCGACGTATTGGCGATGCATCGGAGAATTTTTCCAGCGGGTGAAAAAGGTCGTGTGGGCTTCGTCGAATGGAGAACGCGTATTTGTCACTTTGTCACGGGAATAAGGAGCACGCGATGATAGTATTTTAATACGACGTGATTGAAAGTAGTGAAAGGAAGAAAGAGCGAAGGACGACGATTTTCGAAGATAGTCGATAGATGGACAAAGTTTGGAAAAGACGACGAGTAAAATTCTTAAAATTACGCAGAGAATATAAAAATCAGGGAGAAGGAGGATTTTGTTAATATAGCATCGATCGATCGTTTACCGAATTGTGCTACTTTCGTCGCGCCCTTTCTCTCTGTTCTTCCTTTTATTTCCTCTCTTCCTTCTCCCAACGAAGGGCGTCAATTTTCTCCTTCGTTATACTACGGCTCGAACTTTTTATATTTCTACGGAGGAATCGTATAATTGTCCTACGCCATCTCTGGCAATAATCGAGAACGAGAACTGGAAGGAATTGACTCAAGTAAGCATTTTCTGCCTGGATGTAAAACCGGCCCTTAGGAACACCCTGTTCCAATTGTCGTGTGTATACAAACGAAGGGCAAGAAGAAACTGGGAATAAATTTCCATGGATAAACCGAGGCTCTTTAACTCGATCCGATACTCGGCCGAGGTCTTTTCAAATTTCAGTAAACTTGCAAATTCCCCCTTGACTAATCTCGATGGGGCATCTAATAAAGTTAAAAAACGATGGATCGATAAACGGAAGAAAGAGTCGTGTTCCGTGAGCAAAAGGTCCACTCTGTTACTTTCTCGTGACAGGGTTGTCGCGAGTTTCCTATTAACCGGCGGAATAACAATTTTTCCAGCGTCGAAGCTATGCCTGGTGAATTAAAGATCAAGCTGGCTCGTGAAGCTCGGTAAACGTTAACGAGAATTTAAAATGGGCCATCCTCGAGCGTCCGTTAAAAGTTTCGACGTGGTCCGGGGGACGATCTGTAAACCGAGTCGCGAAGAGAAAATAGCAATTTGAAGTAGGCAGCCGCTTCGTGTTCCGATGTGGAGAGCCTCGGAGAGCTCGAGAGTATTCGAACGCATCCTCGATACGCCGCCGGCCCAATGGTTTTTCGATTTAAAAAGCGAGAACCAGTCGATAATTCAGGGGGACTCGGTCACGAAAGGAGGTCTTTATATCGAAAGGGAGGACGGAAAAACGGCGTGCGTGCAATTAATCACTCGCCTTTCCTCTCGTCCATTTCGACCCGGCACTCGATATGGTCCCATCGATATTCTTTAAAATTATACTCGTGCTCCTCCTGTTTGATCGGTGTCTGTTCTCGTTAGAATTGTTTTCGTATCATCAGGGTTGAACGTTTTTTCGTAATGGAAGGTTTAAAGCTCGTTGACCAGGTTCGTCGATCGATTTGCCGGTTTTATGCACCACGGCCAAATTTTCGCCATCAAGTGGAATTTATATAGCAGCGCAACCTACAGTTAACGTCTTTTACATAGATAACTTTAAAATAAAAGATGCTTAACGAATAACGTACGAATCGTTGATGTCTCTCCTACGGCTGTACTTTATCTGTTCGGTAATTTTTCCAATTTTCCTGCGTCTTGATATGAAATAGCACGTGCGGTAAAAAAATAAATCGATGAAAACCACTGGCCATTTGAAATTACTCGGATAAAATTGGTTCAGGTTTGCTGGGAACCCGTAGGGCTAAAATCCTCTAAAAGCGTCGAATATTTTGCTCCAGATGTTGGGGCATTATTTTTATCCGAGATTTTTCTTTCCACGGGCTGTGATACGAAAACTGGAACACTTTGCGCCGTCGAACGACGGCGATAAAGAATATCATTAGAAAAATGTGATTTGTAGACGCTAGGCGAGGTGGGTTTGTGAATTACGACCCATCGAGGACCTTCAATCTGAGAAACAATCAGACAAAACGTGCTGCAAGCAGCGATTTCGTTGAGTTTCTTGGCCGATTATGTCGCCGAAACAAAGGGAGAATAAAGGAAGTGCGCAATCTAATTCACAGCCGGGGAATTGCAAATTCTTGTATAAATACGTCCCGCCGCGCTATAAAATCAACGCGCGCGCCCCTTGGCGTGTTCCACTTTTGTACTTTTGGGAGACGCTCGAGGCGCAGCCTTGGCGAAAACCTGATCCTGCCATCGCGTTAAACTTTCGGTACAACTGTCGTTTGAAACTGCCTCCGCGTGCGCGCCAACTTGATTAGCTACGCGATACCGATCTCCCGATAGCAAATTTCCTCGCTGCAACCGGGATTTACACGCGGCCTGCATAATTAACCATTTTTCACCACGTGGCTGCTGTCTCGTCTCGCTGTGAAGCAATTGGTCGGCCGAAATTTATTTCCTCTTTCTCGCCAACGTTTCAAACTTCGACAGCCGCTTTCGTAGATTTCTAAAATTTCTAATATACAGACCCCGGACGTTTAGGCAATTCGTGGGAAATGTAAAATTGCAAGAACGAGCAGAACGCATTGGTAAATGCAACAGCGTGGAAACGAAGCAGAGTTTTCAAAATGAATAGTTGATAATATATATGCGCGCCTTGATAAATAATATCTAAGTAGCTGGCTTGCGCGGAAGTAAATTAAAAATTCAATTTTATTTGCGAATTTCGTATAAATTTCGAAAGCAAATTTTCACCAGCAAATTTTTACGAGCAAACGAATCGAAAGAAAGAACGTTCTTGTAAAACTTTTGATTCTGACATTTTGCTCGATTTTTATTAACAACGTGTGATTATCATTGACAACATACGAATTAACGGCAGATGAACGATCAAAAGCAATACTTGCAATCGGTATCTTTTTTTGAAATTAGCAGCTTTCTACGTTAACCTTGTTCTTTCGTGCCCCATAGACCGGCACGGGCGTTCGCATTGCAACACCATACAGGGTGTCCTTATCCATCGTTCTTCTTAAATCTCCTAATTACAAATACGGATGTTCTAATACGGATAAATAATAATAAATACTATGATAAATAAATTCTATATCTAATATGTTGTATTCTAATACGGATAAATAATAATAAATACTATAATAAATAAAATATATCGCGTGAAATTTAAATTGTTTCTCCAAAATGAAATATATCCACAATTCGTCCAAGTGTCAAACGATCGTAGACGATATTATCGTTGAAATCAGTCGCGATAATCTCTCGATCGCTTCGAAACGAGTCTTGTCTACAGCTTGACAACCATACGAGCCGAGTATAACGATCTTCTTAAATAAAATACTGCAGCTGCCTGACGTTTATCGATGGCGATCTTTTCATTGCACGATAACGCGATATTCTACGATAATTCGGACAAAGGACAAAGTGTCACTTCCGAGTGTTCTCTCTACTTGTTTGTAATTTTCTAGCTGATTCATATCCCGTCAAAAGTAAGTAAGCGCGCATATCATTTTGGGCGGTAATGTTACGCGTTTGTCTACCTCTTACGAAATAGATAGCAACTTCTCGAAAAGTCATTCTAATTAACTAACAAGCTAGCTGCACTTGGAATCTTGTTAGTTTCCTATTTACTCTGGAGACAGGTATACGAAAGTGCATGAAGTTCAATAACAACTCATTCATTAGACAGAGCTACTTTCTGCAAACTTCCTGACAAATAATTATACCACGGGCCTTGTGATCAATGATATAAACAGAGAAACATTTGCTTTCTCCTGCTGTCCCGGTCTTAGTAAATCAAAGAACTTTGATTAAACTTCTCGTCGTTAATATCCTTTTAATTCAAACAGGTTGGCAAACGTTATTTGTTACGCTATTGGTAAAGAAAAGCAGCAATATTGCAAGGACCTGTGCTTATTAAACGCCAAAGACGTAGATGGATGAGCGAATTTGTAAACACGATGCTTCAATTACTTTTAGATGAAACGCATCACAGACCATTATAATATTTTAATACTCCTCTTGCAAACGCTATACGTATAATTATTTGGAGTGGCTGCCATCAGTTTGAGCGATTATAAATTGTGATTGATAGCTTGACGCGATATTTATGGAATATACTTGGTACAGAGATATCTCGCATGTTTATTATCCGGTTAATCAATAATACGGTATTAATAATGTCGTTAATTTATTTTTGATCAATCTCGAAAATATTTATACCTTGAGAAGTTTGGAATATACGTGTGTATATATATATATATATAGATCGTCCATTATTTCTAATAACAATAATAATGTATGCGATTTGAAAAATGATGGCTACCGCGTTATGTAGAAACTTGGGTAATCGATACAATGAAACTTTGGTATTCGACATGTTGTTAAGTTATCTCATAAAAGAGCTCAAGGCATTACACTTAATGGTGAAACTTTAGATATTTGCTTCAGAACACATGGGATATGATAAAAGTGGATCTAAACTTGTATGACTAATACCTATAGACAAGCACAACACGATTTATTTGTTGGAAAGTCGAGCAATTTGACACCAATTTGCGAAAAGCTTAACTGTATCGAATTAATCCCACTAAATGTTACGCGACGTTATACTCGTAACACGTAGGACACAGTCATTTATTCAAATTGTATTTACCGAATACCAACAAAGTTGGAAAGTTTAGAATAATTTGGAAGTTAAATGTCGCACGGAACGAAAGAAATCCAAGGGTCTGAGAATCCTGTCGGCTAATCCGAAGGCTTTTGAAAGCTTATTACCAACATCACTGATTCAAGAATTTCAAGAATTCAAGAACCTCGAAAGATTTAGAGTATCTGCTAGCCGTCCAATTTTGATAAATTTCCAGCAATCTTGGCATTCCCGAGATCTTCGCTTCTAGAAAATTTACGCGTGCTGCGCTGTTTATTTACCTGTCGGTGGCTTGTGTTATTTATTTATGAGTACGTCAAATTCGCAGAATAAAATCAAAAATCCATTAACTTTGGATCATCGGAGATCATCGATCGTAATTAATATGAAAATTCGTTCGCCAAAAGCACTGGATATTTCGCTGCAGTTGCACCAAAACGTTTCTCTATATTTTCTTATCGCGTCAAGTTTAATTTGAATATTGGTGAAGGTTGGATGAATATCGGTGATGGTATTATGCTATATATTTTGTAACTAATAAAGAGAAAGCGTTACCGAGAACAGTGACGTTAGTGACGAGCATTCTCGGAGGATGCGTGTTCACTTGACAGACGTACAATCCACGATCCTCCCTGCGTACCCCGGCGATCGCCAGCCTCCAGTTGTTTGGATATTGGAAGCTAACGCTGTACCTGGGATCGGAAATGTGAGTGGTATTACCCAGAGTTAAAAGGGATGCCCAGTCGGCGTTGCGGCGTAACCACATGACCTATAATTGCGACACACATTCTACAGTTGCATGTGACTCTGCGTGAGAAGTTGTTTGGTTAATACACGAAGGTTTAAATCAAGTTACATCGTAAAACACCGATTGCGTGGCAGGCTCTGTGTTACGTATTTACAAGATTCGATGAACGATCGATGAACGTATTTACAAGATTCTGCAACAGTCGTTTCGAGCGATTTCTATCAGCCTTGGTTCGTCAACTCGTTAAGCAGTTTCTCTAATTTCCAGTATTTGTTACTTTCTAACTAGTCGTAGCTAGCGTGTTTAACACTTTTCTGCTACAAACTATTTCAAAGTGCGATTAATTCTTTTTATCGAGTTAATTTTTGATCGTAACGCGGCCATTTAGCGACTAATTTCTCTTAACACGCAACGATAAAATCTAATCTCGATGGAACACGAAATCGTGGAGTTAGAATCTTTTCGTTCGTTCGTTAATTTTTCTCGTCTCTGTTTTATTACGATAAACATCTCTCTATTTGATCATCGGTGTTTTAGAGTACTTGTTTCGCAAGTGGTGATCAGTAATCTGTAAGCGTTTCGATGAAAATCGTACAGATTCGTGATTGTTCCTGCTTTGTTCCTTCGATATGGAAATTTATGAACGAATACCTTTTTGCCAGAGAGCATTGCGACGCGACAATCGAGAAGAGCGGTCGCACCAAGATGCAACGCTACGTTCTGCGATCCATTGATTCCCTGGCCTTCTGCATTTTCGAAGTACGGATCCCAATCTGTCACTCGATGATGCCTCAATCGAGGAATTCGAAGGGGTGGCAGATTAGCAATTATTTCCTCTGCAACAAATCCATGAACATTTAATGAGTTTCTGCCAATGTTATTAAATCTTCATCTTCATTTTCCTTCGTTAATGCACCCATAAATCCAGTAAATTAAAACAATTTCAACCAATTACTTTCCTCTTTCATTTTGCATATCTTTTCTTATTCGCATACAACATCAACGTGTTGATTTATATCTTACGAAAGATCATTAATAATCGTCGTTAGAAGGAGCAATTTAATTTAATTCAAACGATATATTTACATAGACAAAGTGCTTATCGCGTATTCCGCAATCCGAAACGCGTTCATTTTTTTTAAACGAAGGAGGAGGCAGACCATGCGTGCACGCTTGATATATTTCCCATAGTTTTATATTGTTTATTATAGTTCGCCATAAATGTAGAAAGTTGCTCGTATTATATTTGGTTGTCCGGAAAGTGTCTTTCTTTTACAGACACGAGTTTTACAACGATGCAACTTTACACAAACATGAAACCTAATCTATCGAACGTCGTGATGTTTATCTTGATAGAACAAAATGGATCGTAGGTAATTCGATAAAATAATATAAAACGGAAAATGTTGTGCATCCATTATTTCCTTCTAAAAGGAAAGAAACTTTTCGGACGACCTAATATCTTCCTAACGAAGGGAAGATCGCTTCCCGTCGTGCTACAAAATGGAAGTAAAATAACACGGCGATTCTAATTCCTGCAAAGGTACAATTTCGCCAAGATTTTCCGCTAAGCTGCAGACATCTGTCTTGCATGGCGGCGCTGTAATAGGATTTTTACGGACGCGTCAAGCTCGTATAGGGAAAAGCGCGAAAAATGCGAGCACACCGTTCAAGTAAATTGCACTCTCATTCCATGAATCATTGCGCGATCGTTGATTTATCAGCTGCACCGTCGTTTGCTAACAACACTATTTGCTGCCGCGTAAATCACGAGAACGCTTTATTAAAGCGTTATTAAAATATACCGCTTTTGATTTATGATGCTCGGAAGACTTTTTCATAAAACGATTGATCAATCCGAGCAAATTAACTCGTACGGTTTTCAGAAGCCTGTTGTATCGCCGAAGCTCTCCGTTAAGAACTTTCTATCCATCCTTTCGCGTTCTCAACGTTAAAAAGTTGATATTCTTTTTTCTTATCAAACGTGCGGTTATTAATATCGAGCACGATCGGTTTCTCGATTTCCGCACAAGACAGAAATTTAATGCATTTTCGATAAAGCGTTTTATATCAACAAGTGCATCGTATTCCTTAAATAAGTCGCCACGAATGATCATCGATTTCTCGGTAATAATTGCTTCAGGTTTAATTTCGATTCTTAATCAACGATGAAGAATGTTGCAGCGACGCGAATTGTAATTAATGTCGTTTTCGCGTTTCTATAAGTAACCTAATAATACGCGAAGCAATGTTACGTGTCAAAGAGATTGAAGCACTTTCGTAGCGAACAATAACGACGATCGATTGGATCATTAAACGCGACTGCTGTCGATCGAATATTTGGCAGAATATTCCGGCATACGGAAAAGTAAAATTCTTGGGACGCTCGAGATTGTTCGTTGAACGGGTTCGATGATATTTACTCACAGAGCTGAGTGAAATATCGCAGGTTGTGTGGTTTCTGGAACGCGAAGAATTTATCGGCACAGCCACCAATTTCCTGCATAAGCCGCGCGTTCATTTTCCGCCGGTTCTATCACAATTTGTTAATTGTGTTAGTTTTCGATAGATCGAGCGTTACCTCGTTTCATCCACGTGTTTCTTCAACTGACACAGTCAGACTGAGACTAGTCGATACTATTATATAAAACTGTTATTTCGTATTGATTATAGTTCAAATACAATTTAGCGTTTAATTTAAATATACACAGATCTAGAACATGTCTGTAATTAATATAAACATAGGAAATGTATCGTTTAAATTTTCATTGCAGATTCGTTGGATAAAATGGTTGTAAAAAGAAATTTGTACTATTTCTTTGCAAAATTTCTTTTACGCGTTATCCATTAAATTAGTTGTTCTAATTTCTCAGAAGGACTTATTCGTTTGGTGGCAATTTTAAAGAAAGTTATTCGGTTTTAAAGAACGTCCAAATATTAACGAGAGCGACTGTAATCCTATCAGAAGGCAAACTGATCGACACCACTGTTCGTCGATTTCTTAATTTCATTACACGAGCACGCGATTAATATTCAGTTTCGAGGAAACAGATGTCTTACTTCTACGATTTGGCCCGGTGCAAGAAAATGACACAAATAATATAAATCCTGAGAAGAAATGAAAAAAAGAGCAGCGTTTGTAACATCATCGGTTTTCCGTACTTTTCAATTTACGGAGTTAATCAATCTGGTTGCTGAACAGCTTCTACCATCCTCTAATTATAAATTTCATCAAATTTCGATCGTCTTTTATTGATTTTCTTCGGTTCACGATTCGTGCAATTTTTCACAGCAGCCCAACTTTATCCTATTTTAAATGAAATTCCTTTGATAAATTTACTAACGTTTTAATATAGCGAAATCAAATATCCAGCATACGGAACTGGCTAACGCGAGCGTTATCGTTGTAAAATAATAAATTTTATTGGTCGAATCGATATTTGAAATTAATTAAGCGCCTCTATCAAACACGTCTTACGCGTAAGATTTCGTCACCGATGAAATTCCGTTTCAAGATCTACTCGAGCCAAGCTCCTCGAGACATTTTTCACGCTTACTGTCGCTTCGAATTTCCTGTTCCTTCGATCACCAACAAGACACCTTTGTGGCGAAGATGAAATCTACGGATCGACCAATCGATTCTAGCGACAGGCGACATTCTACGAAGAGGATTCGCTTCTTCGAGTATTCAGATGCGATCGCTTTCGCGACTCGACGCAACGTTCGTTGAAAACGCGACAAAGCACCGAAATCACGAAATCCCAGAACAATCGAGAGCGGTCTTGATAAGACGAGAGGGTGTCGTGGCAAAGCTGATGAAATTTGTCTACGTGCGAAGAAACAGAGATAGGAAGAGTCAGAGGGAGAGAGAGAGAGAGAGAGAGAGAGAGAGAGAGAGAAAGAGAGAAATAAAGAAGGTACTAAAGCGAAGAAAACCGAGAGCAGAAGAAATGAAGCGTGCAGAGTGGAAGGAGGGTAGCGGAGAAATCGTTTCTCGTCTGTATTAGTCAGCTTTTTCTTTTTGTTAATTATTTAATAACGCCGTAATATTCTGAAACGACGAGTACCGTGGATCGAAGCAATAGGGAGAGTACAAAGGAGGATGGAAGATTGAAACTGACCAAGGACAGAATCGAGCGAGAAGGATGGAAGAAATCTCAGAGACCATGGGTCTCTGATCCACGTTTCGCCACTTAACCTTTCGACCTTTCGCGTGGATTTAACTTGGAACGATTCTTAGGATTCGCGTTCGAGGGGAAACAGGAAATATAATTACGTGCCCGTGAATAGAGCAGAAGTTGCGAAATTTAATACAAAAGGGAGGAAATCCTACCGGTTTTCGAAGTTGTACGAAGTTGATAAAAATAATGGTAGAAAGAAAACTTTTCGTTTTGCTTTCTTCATCCCTTCATTTTACGTCGGCGACATAAAGTCTACGTTTTCCGTAATCAATCGTGTCATTAGGTCTCGCTTCGTTTCAAGATCGCAAAACCTTCGACGATTGCTTTCGGCTATGTTTCAAAGTTTCGACTCTCCTCGATTCCTTTCGCCGACTTCTTCGAACAATTATTTCCGTTCCCCAAAAGAACAAATATTTTTGATACCGTGGTATGAAAGGAGATGGAAAGAACGTGGCAAAAGTTACTCGTCTCTCAGGTAGAGATCGTATCGTCGTGGTTGATAGTTTAGGAGAAGGGAAATTAGCTCGTGTACGATAGCGTTCAACGATCGAGTCAACATCCGAACGATAAAGCACGCGACATTATCGGGTGGATCGCGTGCTGTTGACACACCGAAAAGCGCGAAATTCTTAATTCGTGGTTTCTGGTTACACGGTTAGGCGATTAACAGAGGGTTTTCTCAAATGTGGCGGTTATACGTGGAGCGCGAAAAGGCTGCGCTTTCGTCCGCATGGCTACCGACGTCATGAAGAACCAGTAATTAAACTTTGTGAAAGTTGTAGAACATGTAAACCGGCGCTTTCTAATGCATTCGTCGCGTGCGCTGAAACGGCCATTGCTGTGTAACGGATACACGGTTATGAAATTCGCTGGCCGTAGAATATCTGCACAAAGTTTGCGCGCGATACACTCGTGAAAAGCCTCGTGTGCCGCAGAACGTGATTCGTTTACGAAAATTTGACGTTTAATGACATCTCCAAGCGAGAGAACTCTGCGTCTTACCACCGAACGTTACGTAATTTTAACGTTGATTTTAACAAAAATATACTTCGTCGACTGGTCGTTGATGCCAATACGAACATTTGACGGGGCGAAAAATCATAACAGCGTAAGACAAAGTTTCGAAAGTTTGAACTTGGCCGCGTGTTTCAACCCTTGAAGGCGTCGTTACTTTTTAATTAAGTTGTAATTTTATTCTCTTTATGTTTTCGTAACCCTTTAGTGCCAAATATACACGCGAGCGGTACAAAGTGGAGAGCGACGAACGCTCGAACTTGTAAGACAGCGTTCTTCTTAAAACGTTACCACGAGTTTAATTTTTTCAGTCACGCGAATACGAAGATTACAGCGAATTACAACGAATTACAACGAATTACTCACATTTTACGTTGCGAATTTCAGCCAGTCGTTCGCGGAAGATCTCACGTCGTTGTATTTTTTGTTGGATATTTTCCAAGCCGCTGGTGGAATTATATTATTGAAAGGTAGGGCGAGTCAAGATGATACTTTTCGAACTTGTAACAGGCTCCGTGCGGAGAGTTCGCCGAGATCAATCCCTGATTTTCTTTCGGACCTCGAGAACGTGCTATCCAATACGTTGTTACGCCTACGGTCCATACGAAGAAGTCCATTTCCAACCGAGAGAAGATTGTCGAGAACAATCGAGTGGATTACATACAGAATTTTGAGGAAAATCTATTTGATCAAAAATCGGAATTATTTGTCTTGCGAAGAGAGAAGTTTCTATCAACATTTTCAATTTAATTGGAATCTTTTTATTTCTCGTGATTTGTACGAGCGTCGTTCTTGTCGTTTCGAGTATTATCTATATTTGTTTAGGCCGTTGTACGTATCTTCGAAGATTCGAAAGAAACTGGCAATCTCTGTAACTTCATCGTTAAATTTCGTCAAACTCTTTCGAAAAATTAAAGTTCGTTCGTCTTCGCTTCGCAGAGTGTAACGTTTTACCGTTCAGAATTTAATTAAAATTATTCAAAAAACGAGATACCTAAAAGTTTCATCTTCCATCTTTTTTCTTGCTTCTTGCATTCTCCTAACTTTATCAGGTTTCTTTGTAACACGGCGAAGTAGCTGGAACGTTTCAATAAGCATCAATTAATATCAATAAACACCTGAATCGCGAACAAAGTAGAAATATCTTTACTTCGAAGGGGGAGATGTATATAAATTTTAACTTAAAATGCAGCGGATTTCATAAAAAATATAATTTATATTTTGAGGTATTTTTTAACGAACAGACGATGCAAATAACTTGCCGCGTTACATTAAATTATAGCATCACGCTGTTTATCTTTAATTAATGCTGTTTAATTAATGTTGTTTGGTGACAGCGAAATCTCTCTCGTCATCTGATGCACACATTCGAATCTCTGTTACTCAAACACACCGTCTTCCGTTTATATCACTTTGCACAAGTTTTCAGTTATCTACTGTCGTTTAGTTAAGTCGTGCGCATACATAGAAAGACGGCAAATGCGGAGAAAACAAATATACTGAAACGGTAGGAATATATAAAAATGGCGAAGGCGACGTAATTTCATTTCGTTTAAGTATTACTTTGTAACTTTTAGGAAAAATTGCAAACGATTTTGCATGGAAATAGTTAAAACGCGAATAGTTGAAAAATTGTTAAAAACTCTCCGAGAGTTGCATAGAAGCCTACGCGTTGTTTTTAGCAAACATTTTCTAAACATCTGCAGGAAACGTTCGTCTCGAGATATCTGTTTGACAAACCCGTGCACTTTTACTTGCAAATTGCGTTTTTCTTATCGAGACAAGCTTCACCATCTAGATTTATGAACGGTGTTCCCAGGGGAATTCTGCTTTGCTCTTTACAATCTTGCTACCTTTTCTTGAATAGACTGGTCAAGTTTTATGAAACGTATAACGAAAGAAGTGAATAAATATGCAAGCTCTTCTCCATATATGCAGATTTCGTATAAACAGAAAATTTACACGTTAATATTTTTACGTGCGCGAAGATTTTATTATTATTAAACGATCAAGCGTAATTCAGCCGGTATAAATCAGCGAAATTAACGGAAAATCATGATTTTAATTTTTGCTTGGCCGTGAGGTAAAAAATCGCTGTGCGTTTCATGAAAAAAAAGTCGAGAGAAAATTTTGAACATTTTACGAGATATTACGCGGCAATCGTCGCACCGGCAATTATTTTCGAAACATTTATCGAAGAAGTAAAGTAGATTAATAAATCGGTGGAAAAGTTTTTCCACGTTTATCGCAATGATGTTTTTCGTTCGTTGCTTTGTTATTCGTTTTGCCCGTTATCTGCCGAGATGCTGCATCGTGCCATAACATAAATAACGCTGGAAAAGAAAAAGCACGAAGACCGAAGGAACGGAGACGACGATTAACGTGGCCAAGTAAATGAAAAAAGCGATTCGCCGATTCGCTGATCACCGATACCGAAGCATTTGCACTCGTAACTCACCGATTGGAAGATTCGTCGAACACACATGCGTGAAACACGTCGTGAGACGAAGTATCGCGTAAAGAAGAATTTATCTCTCCACTTCGATTCACCTTTGTACGCGCGAAACCACTTCTTTCCAATTGCATCGTGGTTCTCGCTGCGTCCGCTGCACTGTATCCTATTCCACAATTCCATTAAAGCTTAAAGCCGGAAGAAAAAAGCACGCCTCCACCTATTCGATTAAAGAGGATAATCTCGAACGAGAAACGATAAACCGGGCCACTCTTAATTCGCGAAACAACGAGATTGTCATCGAGGAAGGCATCGGACGTAAACAATCGGACGTAAACAATCGGATGGCCGAGCTATCGATTCGACGAGCGTAGAAAAAAATACGGCAAAAAGAGAGGAAAATACACAGCGATGGATCCTTTCGGATCGAACGACCGAGTTCCTGTAGCGACCGAAGGACTGAAGGGCCTACGAGAAGAGGAGGGTGAAAGGGCGAAGGGTGCACCCATTGCCGAAGACATTTAGTTCTCTACTCCGTTAACCCCGAGTACTCTGGCACAATCGAATCAACAACGGATGGGTAATTTCCTTGGAGGACGGAACAAAGCGGGCCACTCGCGAGATATCGAGCCTGGCGGAAAAATGCACGCGGACAAAGAGCCGATAATTGTAATTGCGATCTACTAGTCCCGGGAAAAGCGATTTATCGTCGGCGAGTTACCGGAAACTCGTCGCGGTCTGTTAAACACATCCTTCGAGAAAAGATGTACAACTTTGTCTTTGAACTTTTCGCCATTCTATGACACATATTTGGTAATTTCAAGCGAATCAGTTGGAGAGATAAATAACAAGAATCGCAGTAGAAATAACGGGCTATAGGTCTTTAGAATTTTTCATTTTTCCTACTTCGAATTGATAAAAATTTAATAAAAAGGCAGCTAGTTGTTGTATTTTATTAGAATATCGGATAAACTTGATGCGTCGACTCGATAACTCGCATACGTATGTTAAAAGCAACGCGCGTTTCAAATCTCGGGAGAGGCGAAAAATGATTTGCAAGTCGAGTTATTTACCGAGACGCGTATTGGCAAAATGAATAGATCCTAGACACAATGGTTGAATAAAATACTCCTGTGACACGGGACTGAGTTTATTTTGAATTGCGGCGCATTTGAAGCGCGCGTGAGAAGAGCGTGCATTATGAACATATTCTACTGTACATCTGGTCGCGCATACGGCGCGATCTCAGCATATTCTACTGCGCGTTTGACGACGCATACGGTACGCCGCTGACGTGCGTGCGTTGAATCCTTCAACTCACTGAAGATACTAATAACGAATACTAAATTTCGGATATTTCGTATGTTTTCGTATATTGCGTGTCTAGTAATAATTGACAAAAATTTGTAGTTTGGTAATAAGTTAAATCTACGTGCATTGCGAGATTAAACTGGAATGAAACAAAAGAAAAAAAAAGAAAAAAAAAGAAAGAACTGTACGGATGTCAAATTCTCCACGAGATTAAAGTCACGTAGAAAATACGATCGTCAAATAGAACGTGTCAATGTATCGTGAACAACGCAATTCGAGCGTTACTCTTTTCACAAGAATGACGAATAGAGAAACTGGCAGCTGGAGCGATACAACGTCGATATCGATACTATGAATGGCCCTAGAAACAAACAGGGCTGGACGTGCTTTACTGGATTTTTTCGAAAGCTTTTCCAAGATTCGTTAATATCACAGTCTTGCGGGAACAGTAGCTTTCACGAGCTGCGATTCTCTTTTCAGTTTGACAGCAGTTTTGACAATACGATTTGTCCAACGAATTATACCTCATCGAACAGACAGAAGATTTATTTCAACAAATTCTGTAAACGTTCCTCTTAATCGCAATGAATTTCTTTGTAGATGTTGAGAATTTTGGAGCTTAATTGTCGAAATAATGGTATAGGAACACTAAATCTACACTTGGATTTTATGTTAGAATAATTATATATTTATTTGACAAACGATTTCAAAGATATTCATCGATACACACTTGCACGCGTCTCACTTTCTTCCATACCAGACTCTTAACCGAACGGTTTGCATTCCTTTGTTTTCACACACACATACTTCCACACACTCATATTCACATACATGTATCGCTAGTACACGGTCAATCTAATCTAGTACATAAAATTATACATGTAGTATCGTGGAAAAGGGCCTAAGAAAAATGTCCAGTTAACCATAAACAATGTCGCGAGAGCCGAGGCGCCGTCGGGTCCATCGATGTGTCGTCGGTCTTTCGAGTGAATAGTTTCGTAGAAAAGGCCTACGTGACCCTGGCCACGGGTGTTCGCGGAACACATGCGTGGTGGGGCTAAGAAAAGACAAAGGGATGCTAGCCCAGGGGGTATCAGTTAGAAGTCATACAGCGTTAGTTGAGAAGTCAGAGAGAGTGAATGCAGAAGCCGCAGAGAGCGTGACTGGA
Source organism: Bombus terrestris (assembly GCF_910591885.1). NCBI lineage: Eukaryota > Metazoa > Arthropoda > Insecta > Hymenoptera > Apidae > Bombus > Bombus terrestris. The sequence goes on along the minus strand of NC_063279.1, from coordinate 1,889,714 downwards.
GGAGCCGGAGAGTATGAATCGGGTAGTCGAGAGCCGAGTATGATAATAAGGCGTGCGACAATATTGTAATTAGTTCGTTGTATTGAGTATTGTTTGTTAAACTAAAACGTCGTTACTTGTCCTTCCTCTAAGACCCACCAAGTTACTACATACATGTAGTATCGGGGCCAAAAGGCCTAAGGTATCGGCCGAACCGTAAACAGAGTGGCGAGAGCCGCGGCATCGTCGGGTACATCAATGTGTCGTCGGTCTTCTTTTTGAGTGGATAGTTTCGTGGAAAGGGCCTGCGTGACCCTGGCCACGGGCGTTTCGGGACACGTGTTCCGAACGACGGGGAAAAGACAAAGAGACGCTAAAGGCAGAGTTAGTTGAGAAGCCGGAGAGGACGGATGCAAAAGGTGTGCAGAGTGTGAGTTGAGAAGCGAGAGCGAGCGAGTGTAGAAGTCGGAGAGAATGAATCGGGAAGTCGAAAGCCGCGTATGAAAATAAGACGTACGACAGCATTGTAATCATTTCGTTGCTTCGAATATTATTAATTAAATCAAAACATCATTACTTGTCCTTTCCTCTAAAACCCATTTAGATCCTACATACATATCTCAATAGTAGATATAAATGCTATTTCAGTATCGTGACTTTGCTCGCACTAAATTATCCCCTAAAAGCTGACGCGTATGTTTACGACAAAATAAACAAAAAGACCGCATCGATTTTCAAATAAATATTAAATTTAAAAACCAATAGCTTTCGTCACGTGGCAGATAAAACTGACGTTTAAAATGGTCTGGATTTTTAACGCGAAACAATTAAAAATAATTCAACTAAATGGAGCGCTAACTAATGCACAACGCGGCTAAAGGAAATTGTGCACGGACAGAATAAATATAAAATTATATATCGTGCTAGACGGAAGCGCTTAATTCATTTTCGCGGGGAACAAGTCACTCGTAATTTTTTTAAAAACTACGCGCCAAGCGGCCGATTAAATTAACTACACGCAATACTCGAGAGCGAATGCTCGCAAATTGTATCCATGAAAAGACAAAACTGTACGAAGTTCTTCTTTCTTAAAGTTGGCTTAGCGGAAACGTCCTCGAAGTCTACTTGATTTTCTAGCATATCAAATTGGACAAAACATCGTGCAGAACTAGAAATATTTCATTGGCAGAATTAATACGCCGCCGCGAAGGAAACGATACGGATGGAGATCGTAGGTACGATAATCGAAGAAGAGAAATATAGCGTTCGTTATACGGTCGATGCAAGAGCAAGTCAAAGTATCTAACTAAGGATTTAGTTGTTTTCTGTTTAAATAAAAATATCGATACGATTCAATTCGTTTGGTTCGATTTAAACCGTGGAGGAGTTGATTTTACGGACGTTCGGTAGCACGACAAAGCGTCTGTTGAAAAGAAATGTCACGGTTTTCTGTATTTTAGGATACAGAATCAAAGCGACATTTCGTTAACGACTATCTGTATTTTCGACAGAGCTAACGGGAACGTTGGCAGTCGTTGGAATACTTTCGCGTTTCGACTCGATTTTCCAGCGAAAACAAAACCCTCTGTACACCGCGAAAATTCCAAACTATCGAAATAGTTTAAAAAGTACAATCGTGTTATATGTGTTAGAAGTGAAAAAGTATTCGGTCAAGCGTCGCGGAAAGTATTTGTGGCCGAAAATCGAACAAAACCGATTGCGCGACGAAACCTATGAAACTCTGCACGATGCGAAGGGATAATTTGAGGAAATTTGGTTAAACCGCGCGCGTAAGCACGAGATCGATTCGCTCGGAGAACGAAGTTGTATCTCGAACCGTGGAAAACGCCATTTCCGTTCGTACGTTTTCATTTTTCAAACGGACCTGATTTGCCCCAATTAAGGCGTCGTACTATTCGTATGCTAGCAGATCGGTGGCGTGTTTCAGCATCGATCTGGTCCAACTACGTTTGCCTATCGATGGCGACTGCGATATTCATTAATTAGAATACGCGGGAACAAAAGGTTCGTGTCATTTATGGAAAATTTTCTCATGAAACCAGGACAACGTTGTCCCGTGACCGAATATTCCGCTCATTGTCACGCGTCAATGACACGCGAAATATTCATCGGCTGCTTCCTCGGCTGACGCGTATCACAGAAGGTGGTCCGGCCCCGAAAGAACATTAATTAAGCTCCGCGTGTCCTTCAGGCATTCGAAAACTCGTGTATAGTCGGGGTGGGATGAAAAAAGAAGAACGAAGTCGCTGCACGGATCTTTCATTAGCGCTAATGGGAAGCGGCTGAATTCGTGCTGAAAAATCTCTCCCCTTTCTCCCAACCCTTTCCTCTCCTCCCATTGCCATCCCTTTTTTGCCAGTCGATTCTTGGGAAAGATCGGGATTAAAGCGCCTCGTCCAACAGCACACTGCCATCGATCGGAAGTTTCGCGCCGATCGAACCACCAACCTTCGCATTTGCTGATTAGCACCGCTGCATTACCAAACACGACGAATCTCAAATACAGCATCCGCTAAACGCTGTTGTCTTTACCCGGCCGTACCTCGATTTACAGATTTAACCAGCACGGATCGCGAAATTTGTCTTGAATTTTCCTATGAATTTCTCGAACCGTCTGATACAAGCGTATTTTTACGAATGGAATTACTCGACAGTTGGAAAACGAGGCTTTGCTTTTTCTAAGAGAAAACGTCTCGCACGATGCGCAAAGCCCGGCATAATTTACCATGACAGTATTGGAAGCGCATAAACGAGCGAATGTATCGTAAATAAATTTGTATTCGTGTGCTAAAAGATCCTTATTTGTTGGAATGTTGAGAGTGTTCGTAATGTGGTGAAATTTACGATCGCCTATTACGTATAATATCGGAAACGTTTTTTTAAAGAGGTCGACGGCCGTTCATAATGCTATTTGGAATATTTATAAGCGATGATATAAAAAGCGGGTTCGAGGAGAGTGATTTTAAAGTTTAATCTACCGCTATTATACTACACACTGGGAAATATTAAAGCGGAAGGATTTGTTGTCGTCATAAAGGACCCGCAATTTACTATTCACCGTATAAACAAAGAACCCTTGGAAAACGGCTTTCATAAGCACGACGAATTATTAAACCGTGACTACTCACTTGTTCGCGGCTGATGCGCGGTGATTATTTTCTAAATGGAGCGTCACAGTCTATTAACGCGGAAAATTTGTGAAAAAGAAAAAAAAAGAGGCAAACTCGCGGCAAGAAAGGCACGCGTGTTCCAACCGATATCAAACTATAAAGTGCAAATACAAGAGATTATTTCGAAGCGTATTCGTATTGACAAAAATTCCATTCAAACGATCCTTTCGAAATTGTACTATTGGCTTAAACAATTTCGCGTGAAAGGTGCGAAAGCGTCGATTACTCCTTGTTTCATAGGTAATAAAAAATACGCGTGAATCTTTCTCCGATAAACCCGTCAATTTAAGCGACGTTTCCCAAACACGTTTCATTGAAGTTTGTTTGCGTTCTATCTTTTTCAATTCTATTTTTACGCTTACAAATCTGGCGTCGTATCAGCTCGATAGAAGTTTGCTACGTACAGAGTAACGTTGTGACGCGAAAATAAACAGAATTACCGATGAATTTATCATCAAGCACTATACAACTACGAATGAAGTCGTGAATTAAAAATGGAACGCGCATTCTCGATATCTATGTTGACTTATTCAAGTCGATTCTGTTTCAATCGCGAATGACGGAGACGACGGTGGAAATTGTTTACCCGTTGTCTCCAGCTTTATTTATCGAGCAGCTTCGCTTAGGTTACGCATTAATTTCTATAGATTTGAATTTCATTAAAAAACTTTCCTGTCGGAAATGTCTCGTAGGGATGAACAAAATTTTATCAATTACAAAATCGCTCGAATCTATGTATTGAGATATGTATAATTTTATGTGCTTGACTAGATTAGCTGCGTAGTAGTGATACGTGTGTGTGTGGAAGTAAGTGTGTGTGAAAACAAAGAAATGTAAACTGTTCGGTTAACAGTCTCGTATGGAAGAAGGTAGGACGCGTGCAATTGCGTATCGATGAATATCTTTGAAATCGTTTATCAAATAAATATATGTAGGAATGTTATATTATTAGTTTGTAGGTAACAGTATGATTAATACAATATCGTTTGCGCTCACACGAAACCGGATATAATACTCCGTTTCACGTATTCGTTACTCGCTACTTCTTCGACACAACAATACAAGGATCTTCACTCGACAACGATAAATTCAACTCTGACTCTCTCAACTGCTTACTTTTTCTCTAACATCCCTTGGTAACGCTCGCGACATTCCTTGACGACGTTAACATATCTTGACAACGCTAATAGACAATCACCCCTCACGCCATGTTCTTCTCTGATATTACACTATCCCATATATATAACTATTCTAATATAAATTCTAAGTTGTAAATTTAGCGTTCCTATACCATTATTTATTTAGGCTATTAAGATCCAAAATTCTCAACACTATGAAACACGCAGCCGAGTATATATACGATGTATTTATTGCCCTTTCTCGATAAGTCGATAGCAAACACGTTGGTCTCTCAGGGATATTAATAGTCTTCGTTGAATCGACGAAAGCATGTCTGCATAGAAAACACTTCCTTCGATCTACAGGCGGAAGAAATCGAATTAATTCGTTGTCCGAATCGCCGTTGCTTTGAATGTAATAATTCATTTAGCCAGACGTATCCAATCTCTTGAATGCATTGTTACGTTTGTATAATATTAAAAGTATATTATCGTATTCGCGTTTGTAAGAACAAAAGTGAATAAATTAGCGTTCATCGATCGTCGACGTCGTGTGTCGAAAGAAAGTTCCTGAATAAGAAGCAATCTATTTAATATCTAGTCAACGAGTCTCTTTAAATTCTCAATTCACCTTGTTCGCTCCTCTTTTCCCGATTAGTTCCGTAGAAAACAATATGTTTCGTTACACATTGCTGGTCGAGACCTGGCTCTCGTTCGTAAGTATCGGAACATCCGATAGTTTCGCGAGAAACGTGAAATTTGAGTCCTGGAAAACCGCCTATTTCTGCAAAATATGGGAGGAGCGAAACGCTACAGAGGAGGATATATCCGGAACCGTAACAAGTGAAGTCAGCGAAATAATCCCATCCAGGTCGTTGTTGTGCCGGAGTCCCCTTATTTTCCTCGGTCGCGACAGCGCAACGTTTCATTGGAAAGAAACGCTGCGACAAGGAAACCTTTGTCCTCCGAGTTCTTTTTTTTTTCCCTCTCGTGTCTCGGCTTTCCGCGCGCGGATCCGACGCATCCAACGAGGTCAGCGCACGCCTCGTAATCGAGGTCGTCGCAGACGTTCCGACTCGCCATCGACCATGTAATAAATGTACAACCAAGACGTCATTTGTTTCCGAACATTGCCTCACGGCGAGGAGAGCAGCGGGCAAACGGTGGAAGACCATTCGTCTTGTCGGTCGTTTTTCATCGGGGCGAGTGCCAGCAGCCGTGGCGCTGATGCCTTTCCTGTACCAACCGAAATGACGTTCAACTGCCTCCTTAAGCTTGTACCGCGAATATATGAAACGAAAGGAGAGAACGAGACGAACAGAGAGAGATAGAGAGAGGGGGTGAGAAAGAAAGACGCGAAAGCTGCAGACAGGATGCGGCAACTCAGTTTTAAGTGTTACTGTTTCTTGGCTTCTTGCTCGCGCTTTGACCGCCACTCTCGATCTTTTTCCACGCTTGAGAAATGACGGTAAAAAGCTTGACAGACTCGACCGCGGCGAGTGCAAAGTAGATGAAGTGGAGGGGAACTGACGTTAGTCCTACGAGCGAGCGAAAATCATCGGTACACGCGTCGAAATGGGCGTTTGTTGAAATCTATCGGCTGTGTCGGTGGTTAAATGACCGATGTTCTGGCGTAGCTTAGGATTATACGGTGAAGAGAATTTTAATTTTTGTATCCATTTCTCGTTGCCTGTTTCGAAGTTACACAGCGCGATATATCTGGAAAACCAACAAGTACGGCGACTGTTGATGTCGTGGAAAGTCATGGTTTTCCTTTTAGCGCGAATAGAAATTTAATATTCTTTGCGTTTCGTTCGAGTTTCTAGTCGAGCTTTATCGCAGTTGAAATATTTTTGGTGGTTTATTGCGTTGCGCGTAGCCTTCTCTCAGTACAGGACTAACTCTTCCGTAAAGAGTTTAAAAGCTTCTTTACGTTTGCAAATTTATCTGGTGCTGTTTGAACGAAGCAACTTATATCTCGATAAATGCTGATAAAACGGTATGGTAGGTGCTTCCGAAGATATAAATGGTTTTCGAGAATAATTTATTAGTATCGTGAATCAGTTCGCTGGGGATCAGTCGACACTACTTTGACCCATTTTCCTGTCTGCGACTTTCACAAAGAAATTCAACAAATTTACATAGGATGCCCTATTTTCATCTATGAGCGGATTTATCTCGAAAAGTACATTCAATCGGAAAGATTGAACGAACAGCCCCTGAAGGAACTCTGTGAAATCATTAGAATTCCGCGGAGGAAAATCTGAAAACGGGAACATTCAAGATGTTTCACGATATTCTAAGTTTCTCCTCGAATTACGTTAACAATCTCGTTAAGAAAATGGAATTAATCGATTTGCATAATCTGTAAAATGGCCTTCAACGCACTTTCAAAATTCGTATGATCGTCTCGTAACCGCGTTATCGTATTTAATCCTTCCTCGGTTTAGTACATTTTTTTCCAAAACTAGTTTATTCGCTTTATCTCTGTAAAGCATCGACAAGTTTTCTAGAATGGATTTTTCCAGAGGATAGAGCAGAAGTTCGTTTTTTCCTTTTTCTGTTCCATTTTTTCTTTTTTTTTTTTTTTTTTTTTTGGTAAGACAAATGTTTTCTGTCTTAAAATCATCGTTGAGTTGGACGAACGAGCAGAGTCGTAGGAGGGGAGGCATCCGAAGACTGGCTGGGAAACGCACGCGATATTAGTAGCTGGGCGACGTGGATTAGTAACTATAAGGGCATATAATTAGTTATCTTATCCAGAGCAACGCAAACTTTCGTACTTGTACTTTGCCGATACGAACTTGTTTAATCAAGGAAGTACATCATGACTGCGCGTGATAGAGAGTTTCAAGAAGTACATTCGCTCGCTATTAGGCGCGAATCTTTGAATCAAGTTTGCCAACTAGAGAAGAAAGATCTTGATCTTATTGACATGCCAAGGTCATCTATCTTGAACTTACCATCTCATCGATGAGAAGCTATCTCGTGAGAAGATTAATTTTAACATCAACGTTATCTCGGCTACGCTATCGAAAATCTCTCGCGGATATATTCGAATAATTAAAAGACACGATGCGATCGTGATGCGGATCTTTACTTTCCCCTGGCTTAGCTGACTTTTCGTTAATAAAAGAATTTCCCTTTGGGAAACGGAAATTAATTTTCGCATCTTCGCTCGTGCTAAATATAAAAATAGCGTAAAATATGAAAGAACGGTAAATCCGAAGGACCAAAGAATAGTCTAATTAGAGTCAGGAAAACCTGTGGTTGTTGCTTTAAACGGCGAGACAAGTGTCCTACAAAAACTGCAGAAATTGCATGAAAACGTGCAGCCGCATTTTAACAATTCTTGCACGGTAGCGAGGTAGATTTTTAAATTTGGCGCACGTCGTCGAAGAATACGCGTTGAAAGTTAACTGGATGGTTAACCGAATCGAGTAACTTCGTAAACGAAGTATGCGATAAAAAAAAAAAGAAGAAGAAGGAAAAAGCGTCAAGTTATCGTCGGAGGAAAGGATCGGTTCAACTTTTACTCGATTATTTCGTTCTCGTGATACAGCACGCAATTTGAATAGATCGAAGATTTTCCAAACGTTCGTACACCTTACGAATCGATATAGATTTCCTCGAGTCAACAAAAAATACTCGATTATTAATTTCTAATTTTTTTTCTTTCGTTGAACCAAGGTCGAACATTCGTGTGATTTATTTCAGCGAATTATTAGGTTGTCCGGAAAGTGTCTTTCTTTTACAGACACGTCTTTTACAAGGATGCATTTTTATACAAACGTGAAACCTAATTTGATTTTTAGTTTGATAGAACAAAATGGATCATAGGTAATTCGATAAAATAATATAAAACGGAAAATGTGCATTCATTATTTGTTTATAAAACGAAAGAAATTTTTCGGACGACCTAATAGTTGGTAGATATCCAAACGTACCACCCAAATCTTGTGATATCCAAATATTTGTGAGCAAAACTGGACAGAGATTTTGAGATTACGTATTTGTGAAGAGTTTCCAGAGACAAATAGCAGTGTTTGATAATTAGATTGTTTAAGTTCGTGAGTTTCGTTGCAATTACGAAGCTCACATTCTACCAAGTTCTCAACATATTCGCGGTTTATGTGTTAAACAACTCTCAGATCGCATTTACGTTCTTACCTGTCTTCTTTGCGCCTGTAGTTATATTTCTCTCGAGTCATAGTTACTTTAAAAACTAATTTCTCAAACTGGATACGAATTTCGCTAAATAAATATCCACGTAATAGAAAATTCAAATTATACGTCGTCGTAGAACATTGTTGTCTCTTGTTCAATCTGATGTTTGAACATCGAAATTATCGTAAATGATACACTCGTAACGTACCCTGGCCGTCATTTTTGGATAATGAGATTTGGTATAGGGGAAAAGAGGGTTTGTATAGTCAGGTAACACTGGACTAATTCTCTGGCAAGGCGACATGTTTCTCAGTAACGATGAAACTTTCCACGTAATCCTCTCTGTAATCCTCTAGCCGGTGCACGATATTAAATCTCACGAGATCTCGTTCTCCCAGCAAGTCCCTACTTTACAAGACACGTTTTGATATTAATTATCGCAAATTAGTAGATCGTTTAGTACCGCGATTCTCTTCTTGATCGTTTTCGATATCGAGTTCTATTCCCGAAATTTTAATAACGAAAGTAATTTCCGCTTTGAAGCGTCCGAAAGGCAGCAGCGAGCATTCGATTACGATTAATTTCGTAATTTTCCAGTTTTAGTATTGAACGCGAGATAAATTGCTGTCGCTAACAAACGAGATCGCGCTGTAATAAATCCATCGGTGTTCACGATGCTATCAAGTACAATACTCGGTGCAAGACAATGCTTAATCACGGTTCAAGCAACATTTAATCGTTTGTCTGGCAATACGGAACATCGTCACGCTCGGTATGTAAATTTCCAACGAAAATAGAAGCAAACGTCGATCACGTTAAAACCTACAAACTGTACTTTAATACTTTAATCCATCGCCAGAGAGATATGGAAAACGGTGGTGGCTTGACGTGGATTGATACAGTGCTCCACTATCCGACGAATGTTTTGTCTACCTGTTAGTTATCCCTGTGCTCGTTGCGACCAGATAGTACGACCTCACCGTTCCACTGTCCACGCTCTCGCGCTGTTTGTTCTGTTTCTACCGTTGCGAATCAACAACTCGCTGCATATATAGTCGTTGGCGATCGCATTTTGCACAGTCGAACATACGAATCGATGAAACTGCGGTGTCTGCATTCCGGTTTCTCTATGTCCATGTGCATCGTTTCGGATACCATTGTTCACGAGCGTCGTATGTCTTACCAGCGATACGCTTGTACTCTGCTTTTACCAGCGTCTGATCAAAAGTATCCTGTTGGTGAGAAACGCGGATCTAACAGATATCGTTGAGCTTGTACAGACTTTCGTACGAGGACTGGAAGACAAAAGAACAGCAATTTGCTATTACGCGTAATATGTTTGCCGAAGTGAATACGAGGCAGATTATGTTTCAAGTTTTATTATTTAATTTTCTTTTCAAGATAAAACCTCTCTGTTGATAATTCGCTGTTTATCGCAACGTTGTTGTATAGTCTTTGTTCGGAATTTTGAGCGACCGTCCGTTTATGGCACGGATAGGCTCATTCCCTTCTTTAGGAAGTTCCGAATTACATGTCCTCTCCCAGCTGTAAACCTAATGTAGTATGGTGGATGAAAGGCCTAAGAGATATCGGGTGAACCATAAACAATGTCGCGAGAGAGCCGAGGTGCCGTCAAGCCCGTGAATGTGTCGTTGGTCCTTCAATTGAATAATTTGGTGGAAAAGGACTACGTGACCCTGGCCACGAGCGGTTGCGGAACACGCGCGTGCTGAGGCTAAAACGAAGGGACAAAGGGATGCTAAGGGAGAATGACGAATTAACAGCTAGTGTTAGTGGAAAAGCCAAAGAGTGTGAATCGAGAAGTCAGAGAGTGCGAGTTGCGTTGTCGAGAGAGCGTTGGATCTGTCATGTAAAGTTAATGATAAAAAAGGGGTAGCTGAGCAATAACTTAACTTGACTGTGCTTTTATAATTTTCTAGGCTTTTATTCACGAGAATGATTAAGTATAATATTACAATGAAGCAGCGAAGTTAAAATAGTTGCTCAAATCTGTACAAAACTGTACACAAGACTAGTCTCGTGGTGGAATGCTTGCATTTTTATATGTTGCGTTTGTGAGTGTCGAGGGGCAAAGAGAGGATCCTAATCGCCCCACGTAATGGGGAAAGTGTAATGTTGGGCCATGTGCAAATATCAGGTCAAAGTCTAACGGTTCACTGTCAGATAGTATTGAATGACGTGGATTTGGGTATGGTCGTTGTCACAGATCCCTGGTGACGAGAGTTGCAAATTAACTATTGAGTTGTGTAAATTATAGTACGTTATCGTATTTAGTTCACGTTGAACAACCATGGTTTCCTGTTTAATCAACATCTGTACAATCCATTCATTGTAAATAAATCATTATAGTTTACGTACTACATTAATGGCTCCGAGGTCAGGTAAAAAAACTCCGGGAAAGGACCAGCCGGAAGGGCACGATGGACAGACGAATCCCAACGGCTGGTAGGGAGAATCAGTAACGTAGGCGGACGGTTCATCATCAGACATCGTACCGTGCGGGTGAAATACTTCACTCCCAACAAGATCTTACCACTGCCGTGTTCATAACATCACACGTTACTTTTATACAACAAGTGCAAACACATTTCTAGATGAATCTAACGCTCGATCTATTTAATTTCCTCCATCTTGAGCGTCAAGTCATTCGAGGTACGCGATCGGTTTGACCTGACCGGTTGCTTTTTAGTGGAGAATTCGCAACATTGTTTGTAGTCAACTCGTGTATAACGGTATATTTATTAAGAAGATTCGAATGGCAATGGTTATAGCGCTTGACAGGATTTTACAGCCAGTGGAAATGCAAATATTATTTCGCCGGAGACAATCGGCGAAAGGACATTTATCGAGAGAAGTAGTCTGAAGCTCGTAGAACGTTCACGACAAAGTGTATGCACAGCGATCGTTATCGTCCTTGATTTAGTAGGAAAGTGCAATAAGCTAATGTACGTCGGTGTCTGACCAACGACTGGCATTATCTACTGTTCATTTGCGCGGCGCGGCGCGCTTCCGTCTACCGTCAATTTCCAGACGCGCGAAATTGTTTCGGAAGCGTGATGCATTAACGAGCGCCTGAGGAAATAATACTTTCATCAAGAGCTGTGAAATCGCGTTCGAATGGCCGCGCGAATGCAAAACGGCAATTACTCGACGAACAACAGTTTGTCGACGTCCTTTTTTCTCCCGGAGGATCATCGATCTTCGACTTGAACGAAGCTAAATTGCTTCCATTTGTTATTAATCGCGTAATATTTATCATATGCTACGTAGAATCGTTACATAAGGTAGGAAGAAACAGATCTCGTAAAGTTTACCGTACAATTTTTGACTCGAGAGAAAGTTCGCTCGACCGAGAGATCTCTGGCAACTTCTCGCTTCTAAAAATACTTAATAGCTTTGGATACTTTGCCTCTTGAGCCAGTTTCCGTTCTTAGACACTTTCAGACACTTCTAGACATTATAATACTTTCAAAAGACCGCGAAATAGCGAAAATTGCACGATGAATTCATTTTCTATTTTAATACGAAACTTACAGTAAGTTCGTTGAAGCGAAAGAAAAAATATTCGTCTTTTTTAAACGATATTTCTTTTCTTACATCTTAAATACTTATGAAGATCGAGATACCATGTTTAAGCGGACCTCTTTAAATCATAACGACATTTTAAGCTAAGTATCGAGCACGTCGACGTAAAAATTGGTTCGTCAACAGAATAGACGAGATAAGAATGGACGAAGAATTTCCAGCGAGCTGAAAATCGTAGGATAGCGATTCGCGAAGCTATGTGCGCATTATCCGACGTTATTCGCTATGGTGAACCAACGTTGCACGGACACTTTACAATCTAAAGAGTCTACGATGCTATAGCCAGCGGCAAGTTGTGGCAGCGACAATGACCATTGTGTCCTGGGGTACTCTCGACGCAAAAGTACGTCTCTTTCCACTGGCTACGTCAGAAAAAATATCTCCGTCTCGTATATCGTGCACATGGAAAAAAACTTGAATTTTAATCGACTTTGATTATCGTCCTTGTACACCCGGTAAGGCTCGCTCATTCAGCATTATAGCGTTCAATTTTCCCTGAATTTCGTTGAATTTCTTATTCCTTTCATTCTCTGTAGAAAATGTAGCGTGCACTTGAGTCCTTATCGCGTACGGTTAGGTTTGTAGGGTAACCGTGAAAGGGTTCGCAATGTTTTGAAAAAGATTTATTAGCGAATGGATAAATATCTAAAAAAAAAAGGAAATTTATAACAAAGAATTAATGATTTTTTCGAGGTAAACGATATCTTATGGATGCAAAGGTGTTGTTGCGAAAAATTAATATCGTCATTCAAGCAAAAAGTAACAGGATACACAGATACTGTGTCGAAAATATGATATATTTAATTTATCTGTTTCATAAACCAATATCTGCAAAAAAAGGACACACACAAATCATTTTGACGCGTACGTCGCTGGCAAATAATTACCCATAAATAAGAGCACGAATCTATCGTATCGTGATTTATAGGTTCCTTTTTGATGAATTCCCTTTTAAATTCCCTTTTATCGAAGCGTGAATGCACGCATATATCTGCAGTTGACAATAGAAAAGACTGAATTACGAGTTTTCGCGAAACTGATTGACTAAACGCCACAAATGAAAAAATCGCCAGTCAGTAAAAAGTTTGCATTAATTGTGCCAAAAGTTCGACATATTTTAAGCATTAAACGACTGGCGCAAAGTCTATCGAAGTTGTGCACTTTACGTACGGCGAATTGTTCGTAATATGGTGAAAAATTTCGAATGTATCGGCTTCTTGGCCGGGCACCAGCTCTGAATTATCAATCACTATCAACACCGACGAAAGGTGACATTAATCCCTGAAAGCCACGAACCGCTACAGACGTTCGGAGAGCTTTTAGATTTCTTTCGGGGTTACGACATTTTCTCCCATCGTTCGCCAACTTTTCCCTAAACGTATAACTCCTTACAAGGCTGTGCAGATTCGAAAGCCGATTTCCTTCAAATCGATTTGCACTTCGTGCCTGTGATCTGCTCGGCCGACGTGTTCGCTACGATGGAACTACTTGAAAACTTCTATTCGAGGAAGTGTCTTTCATTGATTGAACTAACGAGCGGAGCATCTGCTCCGATGCTCCGCATAACGACGCTATTTAGAATAATCGCGAGTTCTTTGCTTTATTAACTTGTACAAATTGGGATAATTCTGCGCCCGTAATTACGTCGACGACCTATCGAGACTACGTTCAAATTTGATAATCGCGCTAGTAATAGGAAAAATATTTAAAAATATAACGTCATTATCGCGAAACAAGCTTGTTATATCTTTTTTTAAAATCGCGACTGTTTCATTTAGTTGCAGCGGACTTTAAATCCATTGAATTAATTCCAAGCTGCCCGGTACTTCGATCGTAAAGAGTATATCCCTTGTTTCGCGGAATACTCTGCTTTTTAAGAGGAAGCTCGAAATAACAAGGGAAAAACAATTGTCCTCCTCTTAAAAGAAGAGGACAACGAACGAAGAATATCGAAGAGCGTAATGCTAATTAAAGTTGGAAATATCATCGATAGAGACGTACTTTGCGGCAATGTTATTAATTATCGTCATGTTTCGGGTATCGATGTTCGTAGAGCCTGAAAAATTTCTCCTAAAAGTTAAAAGGGAATTTGATATCTTATAAAACTCGAAAGACCGTTGAATTAATTTGCTATGCCGCGCAACATCGAATTTTCCAAACGTCTAAGCTCCTGTTCTCGTTCTTTCGAGTAAAACGATCAGCTTATTGGATAAATTTTTCGTTTCACGTCGACGTGTTATTACGGTTTGATGCAGGAGCTCTCGCCGAAATTACACGTCTTTCGTTTTACGTGTTTAGCGTAATGTAGTGTATCGGTACAGTTATTTTTCCGCAGCTCCGCCGCGAAATTACATCGCATTAGTGTGTAAGTGGCGCTTTGAAGAAATCCCTTCAACGCGGCTCGAAATTGGACTTTCATGAGGATTTAGAGGTAGATAGTTGCCTGGCTAGCAATAAACAGGCCACCGTAATGTCAGCCGCAACAGTGTACGTACAACGATTAACTTGCGCTCGTATCGTTTCTATTACGCGAAAATTTGTTTCCACGGATTCGCGCCAGTGAAAGAATTCTTCGATGGAACTATCTCTCGATAGTTGCAGGTCTCGGACGTACATTACGCGTAAACGTTGCATACAATTTTCGTATTTTACAATGTTTCGTATTTTAAATATAATTATTCTATCTCGTTTTAATAATAATTAAAGTATTTGTCGGGTCTTAAGCCAAATCGCGCGGAATAATTTCCTTGCAAAGTTTCGACTTACGCGATTTCCTCCCATGACTGCGTGCGTTTTGTCGGTTCGAATGATTTTGATACGAACAACCGTCACAGTTGTCCCAATTTGTTTTCCAAAGTATTAAATTCTACGTTCATTCCACTAGCAGGACAAGACGATTCCTCCGAGCATAACTTAAGACTATCTTCTGTATCTTTTTCCAAATTTCATGGTCACCGATATAACGCGTAGCCGCTAAAATTTTCCCATTACGTTCCGTTAAACATTCGAGTTTCGAGATGGGAAAAATCATTTCGCGTAAAAGATTGCGCACGACATAGGCAAATATCAAGTTTGCAGATTATCCGTCGAGCCGCTCAAACTCACCGTAGTCCGAGCTCTTTCACTTTGCTTATTTACTCATAATACAGCAACATCGTTGGATCGCACTGTATTATCAAACGTCGAGCAATTAAACGCGCCAATTGTTACCACTAACGAGCGATCCGTTCTCGTTATCGTATCCATTAACGCGCATGAAAAATCTCACCGATCTACCGATCAAACCGGAAACCGCTTTATACTACTCAATGTACTAGTAACGACGACGACGACGACGACGACGATCAATGGTATCGATCGAAAAATTTCATTTGTCGAAGTTGCAGTCGGAAATTGTGGCTAATACGGCTGTTCGGGTCGAATCTAACCAACGATCGGTAATTTACAAGATTAAACCATACAACGACCGGTTGCATGGAAGTTGATTCGGAGCCGCAGTAGCCAGTCGTTTGGTTCGCAGCCGATCGATTACCGAATTTCCCACGTAGACTATGAAACCGGACGTCGG
Organism: Bombus terrestris; assembly: GCF_910591885.1. Classification (NCBI taxonomy): domain Eukaryota; kingdom Metazoa; phylum Arthropoda; class Insecta; order Hymenoptera; family Apidae; genus Bombus; species Bombus terrestris. Next base: position 1,874,085 of record NC_063279.1, on the reverse strand, counting down.
TGGGATGGATTGACCCGAAAAAGTCTCCAAGTTGTCCGGTCTGATGCATGTACGAGAGGCATTATGCCGCGCTTGAATTATTATCGAACGTTGTCAAAGGATTGAATCCCTCGGCCGCTGGGGAATGCGCTCGTAAATGGCTGCAAGCGCGAACGCCCGTAATTCTGGAACGCGTGCATAAATAGGTAGACGAGGATGGCTTTTAACGGCTTTCCATAAAAAAAGAATATCGACGAAGAGCCACTTTCTGCGGCCTTCGGATGGAATTTTTGCTTTGTCGCAGGCTTCAACGCCCGGTTTCGTTACTGTTTCTTTCGAACAACTTAGCGAGGTTACACGCTTAACGAAATTTCGAGATTCGCCAAACTAATTTCCTACGGTTGCTGCAAATTCAGGGACACAGTCGGTAGATTGGAGAAACTATAAGTAGTTGCTTAACGCTAGAACTACCGATAGTTAACGCGAAGTCAAAATGACTGGTCTTTAAAAAATACGTAATAATAGAATATTTGTATATTTATTGATTTATTATTTCCTCCGTAAAAGCAATGCCATGTTATGTGGTAGATTTTTGGTATTATTGATCCATCTGGGATCATCATCCTTAAACGAGAATTGACACATTTATAAAATTGTAGAAGCAGTCATTTTCATTGGTGTGGTATTTATTTCTAGTGTTAAATGGCGAAATTTAAATTTCTAGTTAAATGGTATTTCCTCGTTAAATATACTATCGACGATACAGTTGCGAATAGCACTTTTGATATTTACTCTGGTAAGCGAAATTCAACGTAAAAACTCCGTACGACTCGAACAAAAGAATAAATAATACGTTTGATAGATTTATACAGGATTTTACAGGGTAATCTGGATTTGGTCGATATTTTTATTCCTCACTGTGTATACGTATGCTCATAGGCCGATAGAATAAATTTCGCTCAAGGAATATGTGGTAAATAAAAGAGAAAAAATTAAACGAAGAAGGAATAATCACAAAAATGTGAACCGTCAAAGGGAAAACGATTAAAAGACTTTGACGATTTCGACGATAAACGTAGAGGTGTGGGCAATTCGGCAGATATCGTGGCGGAATTTCGCTTGGTTAACCGCTTCAACAACTTCCGCTCGATGAGGCGACAAATCACGCGTATCTGCACGCATCGTTCGGATAAATTCTGGCGTGGAAAGTGGCGTGCCAGCGCCGATATATTTCTGACGGTCGAGTGGCACTCTGTAGTCGAGCGAACGGTCTCATGCACGCGATTTGCATACATGCGTGGGCGCAGGTGACAGCGCGGAGCGGCTCGTAGCACGCGACTCGTCCACACCATCCAGTCCTGACCTAACGTTACAATTTCATTTGCGACACTGCTCGTTACTACCGTTGCAGTTGGTCTATGTTTCGTCTCTGTGATCCACCTGTGGAAGGATAAGTAGCGAACGCCGAAACTCCAGCTCTAACCGAGTTTTAGTTTTGTTCGAACGAATTTTGTTTCTATTACCGGGTGAACGTGTAACTAGCCGTGCATCGCAAGTTTCACGAGGATCTAGTGCGCGAATTTAACGGTTGGTTAAAGAATTAGAAATTCCGTTAAATCGATATTTTTAAGCATCCTCGAGATTCAAAGACAAACTTTATTCGTTATATACTCTGTTGCAGAATTCTGTTAAGAACGATGCTAATATACGATAGGAATTTGTTGCTGGAAATATTCCTGGAATATATTTCTTAACACTTTGACTGCCACGCCGAAATCACGTTTCGCTGAGGACGCCACGGAAGTATTTTTATCATTCGAAGCGTATAATGGCAAAATAATAATAAATTGACGATGTAAGATAACGTTCTTCCTCGATGGACCGTTTATCTTATTGATGGTCACGGTTGACCACCGTGGCGCCTTGGTAAGAGTTGATAGCGACATATTGTAACAAGGCTTCGTTTATTTCAACAAACCATTCGCACTCGTTATTTCGTCGTAGGCAAAACGTGCAGAATATATCGTTGAAACGCGTAGAAAGATATTAGTAAACAGTATTACGATTATTTTTACGATTTCGACGAAACATTCGGCTGAAATGGTAGAGGTAAAAAAAATTATGTTTGCGATAAACTAACGGTAGTGGTAGATCACAACGGAGGAAAATGTGCCGTAGATTTATCGGATCAAACGATAGCGTATTCTACACCGCATAGAAGAACCCTCGAGTGGTATATAAAATTGGCTTTAGAGTTATTGTTAAATGCATCAATTTCAAACGCGACGATACTCTATAAACGAGCAACAAAAACAAAAACCAAGGTATCGGATTTTAGAATGGTATTCGCTATGTACCTTACACAGGGCCATTCACCGGAGCCGTGAAATATACTTATTCGACAAAGATCGCGACACGAAACGCGGAAGAAAGAAGGGCAAGCGTATCTGGCAGGAAAATTTTGCAGAGAGTGGTATGAAAAAAATGTTAAACAATTGGGATCAAAAATTGCTAAGAATCGGACCAAAAGGGTGACCACCTATCGTCCAGATTGTATCGATGAGCCACATTTATGTTTCAAGTGTTTTAACACAGTGCACCGTTAGATACAAGATTTGTTCTCATTTTTTTTTTATCGATGTTCCAATAAAAATTTTTAATCGCTCAATGGGGCACCTTTTGTTTCAAAGTATCTTCTATTTATCGGTTATATTCAAAACGCCCTAACTGTCGATCTTCATACAATTTTTACAATTGTAACAAGTTCAAGCGCTCAGGTCACCAATGACCAACGTGGTGTCAGAGGAGAAAAGGGAACCAGTGGCCAGTCGTGGCAGTCAAAGTGTTAAACATCGTTTCGATATAAAGGGAAAGATACGACGGGTTGGCTTTTAAAAATATTTCCATTCTCGAAACATAATTTTCACGTGATGTTGTTTGACGACATACTGAATTTCAAAATTGTTTTTTATATAATACGAGACACGTGTCTTATCGTGTTCTTCACCTTTGGTCCTCGTACGCGTTAAATGTATTTCTACGAAAGAAATATATGTTCTGTGCGTTGATTCTTTGTAAAATATTCGCAATAATTTTAAAGAAATTGTATACCGTAAAATAAAGATCTGTTCGTATAATAAGAGGCTTATTCACGATCGATATTAGGTCGATAACGTAAGAAACTTTTGAAATGCCATATTTTTTTTCTTCGCTTTATTATACAGATCCGGGGAGTACCAACAAAAAAACTTGAAGTACACGATGTCGTATAATTTTCCTTTCTGTCCGCGGCCTACTTTCCGCCATAGAGAAAAGAGGGAAATTTAGGTCAAGCCGGTAAATTATTTTACACTTAGTAGATTTGAGAAAAGCTTTCTTCCAGACCGATTTTCGACGAGCGAGGAATGAAAGTTATCTTAAAGTAAGAACCGTTTCGGCAAAAATTCCTCGAAACAGAGGAATTACACCTTTTAACATCGCATCGTTGAATTTCATTTCCTTTCCGTGTCAAAACTCTCTTTCATTCCTCTCCTAACCGCTAATTGTCGTTTCATAATTAATTATAATAATCGTTTCTCGATATTAATAAAACTGATGTAATAAATTTAATATCAGCTTCTCCAAATATCACGGGAACTTAATTTTTCGATTTCATCGAGCTCAGTTACGAACGAAAGACAAACCAAAGCGAGAGAACAAACGTAGAAATCACTTGTATATTTATTGTCTGTGTATTCAACGCTTTCTCAATTATTCTATCGTGTTAACCGCGAACTACCTTTGTCCTCTATAGCTGTGTATTTGAACAAAAAACGATTAATTTTACAAACTTGGTCCGATATGTACCTTTCGATCTATTTAACGGAATTTAACGCGGCTTTTAACCGTATCAACGAAAATCTGTCGTTCCTTTCCTTCATCATCGTGAATTTAATTACGTCCGCTCGGTTAATTGCAAACGTCGGTCGCGTTCCTACCGACGATCTAATCGACGGAGAAACGGATCAAAGCGCAACGTGATTTTCTTTCTTCGTTTCACGGCCGGTCAATACCGAATTAATTGGAATCACTCGTCGAGGAGGTTGGTCGACATCGAGAGATCTGCAATTAAAATTTAGCCATCGTGGCATCCTTCTTTTCGAAATATCTCTTCCAGTGCCCCCAGAAACGGAGTGACAGGGGGTTCAACGTCATTCAATCGCGGTTATCGAACGATCTGCGAATAATTTCGCTTTCCCTTTAATCCGCCGTTATTTCGATGACGATCGTTAACGAGACGACGTTTTCTGTGTTCTTCGCAAAATCTATTTCTCCTTTAACCGATGAATCGCTACTCGCCTGATCGTTGTTATCGTCGAAAGAGCAGTCGACGAACGAAAGCGGCGGTGAAACGTGTCTTGACCGTTACGATGGAAAATAGCCAGCCGAGAGTTGAGTTTTCAATATCAGAATTTATGCTGCGTACGTACGTTGTACAGACGATGTAAAACATCGACGCGAATATTTTCGATATTTTATTTATTTTTCAAGTTTCATCGTTTATAAGCTCAATTGGAATAATATAACGAATTCATTGTATAATATTCTCTCGATATTAACAAGTTGAGTGGCACGGTACTCGTCGGTGAACTACGTTATTAAATTTTGCAGAACGATCAAAACGAAATAAATTTCACGGGCTGAAATTTTCAACAATGCGAATGATTTACGCAACATTGACTGGCAAAAGTGCGCAAATACGATATAATATTTTGCGATAAACAAACAATGCCGTATATTTCGATCTATTGACTGACTCTCCTAGGACAACGTACGTGTACACGTGGAATTTGCGTGGTAATAAACGTGTTAATGGGGTGTTCTGAATTAGAATGTTCTAAAACAGCGTCTTTTTGTGATTTTTTTTAGAAGGGAAAGAAAGAAACGAAGTTATTGAATTTTCAGGTATGGTTTTATATATATTTAACGAATACAAACAAATTCTTTTTAAAGTAAAAAACAAAATTATAACAAATTTCTAAGGCTATTTCATGGGCTGCAGTTTGCTATCGGCGTGAAAGATCCACCTCGTAATTCTCGACCGAAATAAAAAACCAGAAAAGGATTAAATTATTACATATTTTTCTTCTCGATGAACTAAAAAAGTTGGTCAAAAAGTTTATTTAAGTAATAGTTATAGCACCTTAAAGTTTATTTCTTCTTTTTATAAAACACATCTTTTCTTCAAAGCCGCCAAAATTTTTAATTTCACGCTATCTTCTGCCTTTCTTTTTAGTCTTTCCCTTCTAAAAAAAAAAAAAAAAATCACAAAAAGACGCTGTTTTAGAACATTCCAATTCGGGACACCCCTTTAATACTCGACTACAAAGTTTGAACAACCGCAGCGCAAATTATTGCGATAAAACGCCGGTTGATAAGAGTAACGTAGGTTGGTGCCTGTTCGCTGAGAAACACGTGTAAAATCTTGAGATCGCGAACGTAAAGTAGAACGTTGGCATAGAGAAATCTCGACCGATTAGCGGAAAGCCCGTGGAACGAAACTCGTTAAACGATACAATTTACTTTCGCTAAGCGGACCAGGCTTAATCAGCTTTCATTCTCATTCGTTGAAATTCCATCCTGGTCGCGTTAACACGTAACGCTCGCGAAAGCAAAGTGATTAACTGTTGAATAAGGGCGATGATGCTCGTATTCAGACGGCCACGATTTCAGAATTATTCATCGTGGCAAACGTTTCCGCTCGTCGTATCTGACCACGATTGTCCCGCGTCGTTCCACGCGACGATTAATTTCAACGAGATTTCGACAGCGACTCGTTCCGCCGATCGAAAAACCAGCCGAGGCACGTCTATCCTCCTTAACAATATCGCGACACTTCCAATTATTTAACGACGTATGCTTCAACTCGATCTCCTTTCGAGTCACGCGGAGGAGTTGATAAATTTTTGATAAAATCGATAAATCGTATACAGGGTGCTGTTGATATGGCTAAGCCAAGATTACAAATATCGCTGAGAATAGATGAGAATTGCAATGGATTAAATGAAACTGTCTCGTACGATGCATCGTATCTCGTATCTCGGCATTGGATGCGTTTCGAAGAATCCGAGATTACTTGCATTCTTTTAAACTAACCGACGCGTATTTTTCTTCCGATAATGGTTGCGTGTGAAAACGATCACCAGTTTCTTCGGTTTTTACTTTAGTTCCGAATACTTTTTTTTTTACACGGAATAAAAAGACGCATCGATCGGTATATATATATAAAAGTAATCGTAAAAGCTGAGAACAACACTGAAAAGTTATTCAGACTTCTGCACTTTGGGAAAAAGCGTGCGCGACTTGTGACGCACCACTCGAAACTATTCAATTTTGCCTGGCGAAACTTTTTCCCAACGTTCGAACGCCTATGGTTTGGCTCGATCGCGGGAAATGCTCGGTACATTTCGTTTCGCGTTTGATTGCTTGTTCTTCCCGTGTCGTACATTTCTTTTCCCTCGTTTTTTCTACGAAACCAGCATCAAGGCAGTGTCTGCGATGGAATTCCACGTCGGGAGAAAAATGGTTGCTGAATTGTTCATTCAGAGAGAACTTTTCCGCTCGCAAGTTTCTCGTATTAAACCCTCGTTCTATACGGCAATTAACTTCTCCGCCGTTTATCCCGATACTATCTGCTACCGACAACTATTAAAGCACGGTCTAGCTTTCAAGTATACTTGTTTCCTCATACCATTAGTTTCTCCTATCATTAGTTCCACCCAGTATATGACTCATTATATTAGGTTGTTCGAAAAGTGTCTTTCTTTTACAGACGCGTCTTTATACAAACACGAAACCTGATCTATCGAACGTTGTGATCTTTACCTTGACAGAACAAAATGGACCATAGGTAATTGGATAAAATGATAAAAAACAGAAAATGTTGCGCATCCATTATTTCCTTCTAAAACGAAAGAAACTTTTCGGACGACCCGATACACATTGTACTACGATAATATCGTTACGAAGAAGATACAATCGCCGGTTTAACGTTACTTGATCTTCTAAGCGTAATTATTCCTCACGCTGTAAATACAATTCCCTTTTACGAGCGTTACTTTTTAATATTTTCAAGCGCACTTCAACCTGTAATAAACACGAGAAGTGGGATGAAAGCTGCATTGTAATATTCCGGGGAATTTATCTCGCTACGAAACGTTTCACGCACAGAATATAAACTGATAAATGTATATATTAATAAAATTTACATACACGCGCTTTCTATATTGTATTTCTCAACGTTAAATTCGTATTAACAGCGGCCTGTAATAAATAATGGAACGTTAATTGCTTTGATCGACGAATATAGAAAAGTGTACGGTTAATTAATTATTTCAGCATTCCTTAAATACTCGCTAATGATACGGAACTTAGTCTGCCGTGAATTACAAAAATTTTAAGCTTCTGTAAGCCTTTTAACAGAGCCAATAGCAGAGGTGCTTTAAAAGTAGAATTAACAGTATCGACAGAATTAATGGACCAAAGAAATCTTTGACGCGTAGCGATAAAAGTTTGAGTCGAAATACTTTTTCGCGTAACGAAAGTTTCCGATACGACCTATGCAACGACGTACAAATTTTCAGGAAAATCCTGCGCTCCAGATTGAAGGAAATACCGGTTGAGTCGTGACAGAGGGTATAGGACGTGTAGCCTTTGCCTTTCGGCGTGCCGGTCGCAAAGGCGGAACCACATAAAATGTCTTTACAATTCGTCTCGGTGCCATCCTAACGTCGTTCCTTTTTCTCTGTCTCCTCGTATCTGTCTATCCACTTATCTCTAACTTTTCACGACGTAGCTTACAGATCTTACGGTACACCTCACGCGAGCTTTCGCCGTTCTGCACAGTTTATTTGCCACCCAGTTGCAAAGAAGTCGAAAAACAAGGAACCAATCCCTCCCGAAACCAAATTATTATGAAACATACTCTTCTCTTAGACTTTCGTTTAGATCGAAATGACCTGGGCTATGATTTGTCTTCGGCAAATATTCTGAGATTTAACTCGAAAGCTAGACGTTCGGAACAAAAAGAAAAGACAAGATTTAATTTTTCAATTCCTTCGATCGTCGATGATAAAAGAATAAGATTCTTCGCAAGGATATTTAAAAATCGACGTTATCATCGATACGATAAATCGTATGATTTGCTTTAACGATACTATCGTATCGCCTTTAAATATCTACACGCACGAAACGATTATTCCTATAGGATACACTTGCTATACTTGTTACCAATTATGGTGTTAGTTTAAGATCCTGCTTCGATTAAAACACGTCTGAAACTTGGGTTATAAATCGAATTTCTCGAAAACGACGTTCGCAGCAGTTACTTCTCGTCAATTTCCGCGAGATTAATAACTTTTGCAAATTAAAGGGAGGCTTATATCGTAAAATCAAATGCCTTGCCATTTCAAGTACCGTGAAACTCTTATTCTCGCTTCGATTCCCTTTAATGATGAAAAGCGCGTGAACAAGGAGGCAAATGATTCGAAGATGAACGCGAAATTACTAATACACCGTTGGAAATTCCAACAGACACTCGGACGCGTTCAACGCTTTTCAATTATTTATCCGCAAAGTTAGCCCGAATAGATTCAAGCCATTTTCTTCAACTTTTCTCATCATTTGTTTGAAAAGCTGCTGTAATATTGTTCTCCCCAACTTTATGAATCTCAGTGAAATATTCTAACGATAGGACAATTAGCTTTCAACCTGATCGTATATAGGCTAAGTCACGAGAAACGGAACATCTACAGTCGGAGACGAAGATAAGCAGCAGAGGAAACAAGTGTCGACGGAATTTCGTTAAATATGGCTCGTTTACACAAAGCTGTGCATACTTCTCTCAATTATTGCTACATAATCCGAACCAGAAGAGTATATAATGTTTAAATAAAAGCTACGTGCGTTATTCTTGTCTCCGACTGTAAGCACATCTGCTTTATTTGTTCTCGTACGAAGAAATTTGTCGAGACAGTTGCGCTATTTCAAGAGCATTACACGCAACGGTGAAAAATTTCCGTGTTCCGGATTATTTTTAGATATTTAGATGACCTGTTTGTCGCAGGTTTCGCCTTGCGTACTCTGTTTTACACCTTAAAAAGGAAAGAAGAGAAAAAGGAAGTCCGAACTAGGGGAGAGATAGAAAATTAAGCAGCCAGCAGCAATGGTAAGGATGGTAACCGCGTTTATTTAGCATGGACCGTGGCGGAGTGGTCGGTCGATGGAGTTATGTCGTAAAAGGCGGCTGCGAAACGAAAGTTCCGGTGGCCGTAGGTTCGAATAGTTGGGCGGCAAGAAAGTTGGCTGCAACTTTCCCGCTAGACGAATCACCGCCATGTTCGACTCGGTTTCTGAGCTTAGCCGCGTACATTGATCAACTCCCGGGGAGCTGGTAATTAAACGTGCTCGCTTCCTTACTCTTCGACTTCCTATCCCCACGCGTCGTTTATTATATTAAAACGGAATCGTAGATTCTCCGGCGTGGCGCACTTAATTGCGCGGCCCGGGCCGTTATTCTACCGTAAAATATCTACCGATGAACTTTCCTGATCCGTGAAGATACTCCATCGATCTGACGAACCTGAAGACTAAAAGCTTCCTCGAAAGCGTAGACAAACGAAGGTGCGTTAATCGGTGCAAGCATTATTATTACGGAAAGGCGCGAAAGTATAAAATTCGGCGAAAGTGCATCTTCGAACAGTTATTTAAACGAGAACGACGAATAACGGAATAGAAATTAAAACGAATTAAGATTTTTCAAAGAACCGGAGGCTCGGTGATTGTCGCAAGAAACGATACATCAACTTTCGCTCGATGTAACGTCGACAATGGCAGAGCCAAATATCGTAGCATGTTATTGTATTTTGTTAAGAAATTTCCCAAAGTATCTTTTTCCCGTTTAGTCGTCGATCGTTGCATTTTAGAAAAATATGAAAATCGACTGCTCCGAGGAAAAACTCCATTGTTTCTATAAACCTGTGATTGTGGATATCCGTTACTCATCGTCGAAGGTATGTGCAAGCAAATATTTAAGCACCGTTGAACGAAATTGGAATAATCTAAAGGGAAATACGCGTAGTAACAAGCGTGTTAATTAATTATCCATACGAACTACAATTCCGATGTCCTGATATCTCGAACTTCGCGATCAAGCCTAAAGGGGCGCTGTAATTTCATAAGCACACGATCGTAAGTTAAGATCTTAATCGATCTGAATCTGTCTCTTGAATCTGAACGTGTCTCTTGAGGGTATTACCGCCACTCTCGTACATCGATATAATTTCAATTATTACTAATATTACGCGATTATTACTAAGTCCGAATACTCTGTGTAACGAGACAGGATTGTCTTGCGTCTGTTTTGTTCCATCACGACAATGGGGACCAGCTGCAGTATGTAATTATTTGTAGATTGAATCTGGTTCAATGATTCGCCATGAGCAATTACTAGACGCAAGATGTTTCATTATACTGTGTTTTAGACAATGACGAACTAGGAGAAACGCGTCGTTGCTTGAATAGTTCGACTTAATTGAATCCAAGCGCTGTAAACGACAGCGTGATACGTAAGAATTTCGATCGCCCAAACAAGAATTCGGATAATTGGCCAGGCTATAGAAATTGTTGCAAAAATCACCATTACGGAGGATATCTATCGAAATATATCGTTGAAGGCGTAAGATTGAAAATATGAATTTCACTTACGACGACGTAGATAGATACGTAGTTGGTTCCATCTGTCCAGTTAAGCAAAGCTGACGTGAATTTATGACTTTCGATGACGCACCTGTAGCATCTGCAAGCGGTACATTTTCCGCTGATTTTTCGCTTCAATTTGTCGTGGATTTATTAACTTCGCAACTAAACGAAAACAATACGCAAGGCACAATATGGCGAAAAACTTTTTTAATTTGCGATACTTCGTAACGAGATTCCGGGGCGTTAAATAACAGTTAATTATATGTACTTAGTTTTCGCCGACACGGCTAGCGCCGTTTTTTTCACGCGACGAATGACAATGTTCGACTCGGCAGATAATTAAAACGAAACAAAACCGTCCTTCGTTCGTTTGTCCCTCGTTTTCTTCTTTCCAAGCTTGTACAGACATCGATCGTACGATTTATAACGCTATAAAGGAATAAAATCGTAAATATATTTGTCAGCATGCAAGCCTGGTTCATGAGTTACGTTCATGCTTCAACGTCGAGGCGGGAAATGAGGCTACAAAATGGGATTAAACGAGTAAAATAATTCGCCCTGGAAAAGGAAAGAGATGATCCGCTTCTCGACAAAAGCGTATTTAAACGCGTCCTCTTCGTCATTGGCTTTCCCCGTATTTGTTCTCCATTACTTGAAAATGTTCGCATAATAGGAGATCTGGTAACTCCGCAAACGCTCTTCGTAACGCATGGCTTGCAAAACGATTTTAATTCGATGTAACGATGTTTGGAGAGCGAATTCGCGACATAGATGTCTCTCGGTAGAGATCGAACTAAATAGCGTGTAAATCTTGATGATTCCTCGATTAGCATTTCTTCTCTCCTGAAATAAATTTTATTTCGTCATAGAATCTGATAGGGAGAAATTGTCGTGTTACAACTGAAGTTGCTCTCCTTAGTTGAAACATTCATTTCATCGCTTTATAAGATACTTTGATGTTAAAACATTTCCTACCGCGTATTTTCTGTCTTTTAAAAATTACAAGATTATATTGTTACGATAACGCTGCTAAGGTTATCGTTACGAGATAGCGACTGAATATTTTATTCAATATTCGAACGAAGAAAAGAATGGAAATGAAGAAGAAAACGATGAAACTTTGGTTTTCTTCAATTTCGCAACGCTAGATGGGACATTTTAACCGAAGAAGATTTTTTGAACATCGAAGTTTAATATCCCACGCAAATGTTCCATTGACGCCGTCGTTTCGTTTAAAATCCTCAAGCTTCTTCTACCCACTTCTCATCTTCATTTTCTCCACGAAAAATTAACTCGCAAGTAGAAGTTTTCCGTATCGGCGGTTCACTTTGCGCAGAATTTCTCTGAAAAGCGACCGTTTGAGAAGAAAGTTGGAGAAAACCCTTAACGAGAAACTTTCGCAAATAATAAAAATTCCACGTGGATTTGTCCGAAGCGTTTCTGTCTGTAACAAAAATTTCGAAACGAAGCTAACGCCCAGAGAACGTGCGAACACTCGGAGGTGCAAGCGGGTTAAGAAGTTTGTTGAAGCGTATTTTCATCGTTGTCGCTCAGTCTGGCGGCTAAAACGCGAAACAATCTGACGGCGAATTTTCCCGCAGCTAAATCACTGATAAACTCGTGAATCAGACGGCGGAACGTACGCGTCGGACGCAGAACGACGTCGACGCCATGACGTTGCCACTCGTTTTTCATCGTGGCTCGATACTTTAGCCGCGTACCCAGAAATCAACGTTGGCTATATGTCCGCTCCTGTTCGGTCTTCGACGTGTCGCTCGACATCCCCGAAATTGCTTTTATGACTGTCTATTCCTTTTTTATTACAACAACTCGTCTTCTCGTGCAGCTTTGATCGAGCTTTTCTTTCGTTAAACACGTTGAAACGTTCGTGAAACGTAACGAGTCGCGAGTTACGAGTTGGCGGTATCGATAAATATTAAACAGCCTTGCACAACGGTAACTAGTTTGGTAATGAAGGAAATGGAATTTTGCAACATTCGCTATACTTGCTAAAGCTATAAGATGATAGAAGAAAAGTATTTTATAATTGTTTATTCGACCATTCGCGGAGAGACGCGATCGCGAGAAAGCACGTCAACGGCACTCATAAATTCCCGTTACGATTAAATAATCGACGCCACGAACTGATCCCCTTATTTCTGTTAGCATAATAGGGATGGTCCAATTGAGTATACACCGAATTAACACGTATAAATTACAGTTTATTTCAACAACTTTGTAAAGAACATAGTTAGGCTGGTGCGTATGTACAAGTTAAGTAGGTGATTGATCTAAGGGTAGAAACCCGGTAAAGATATGTTGACTATTCTAAAGAAGAAGCATAAGTGAAGTTCAGTGACGATGCCGTGGCGGAGGAAAGCTAGCGATGGGTGTGTCTAGCGCACGGGACCATCGGATTTGTTGATGACAGTTTTGGTTAGGAAAGCGAGGGCGGTAGACATTGCTTCTGATTGCATAATAATAAGGTTGGTGGACTAGGAAGGGTCTTAGCCGCCCTCGATAGAAGATTGCTAGTGGGAAGAAAAATTAACTTTCGTCGGTCCTTCGATTGAATAGCTTCGTAGAAAAGCCAACGTGACCCTGGCCACGAGCGGTTGCGGAACACGTGCGTGGCGAGGCTGAGACGAAGGGACAAAGGGATGCTAAGGGAGAAAGACGAATTAACAGTCAGTGTCAGTGGAGAAGCCAGAGAGTGTGAATCGAGAAGTCAGAGAGTGCGAGTTGCGTTGTCGAGAGAGCGTTGGATCTGTCATGTAAAGTAAATGATAAAAAAGGAGTAGCTGAGCAATAACTTAACTTGTCTGTGCTTTTATAATTTTCTAGGCTTTTATTCACGAGAATGATTAAGTATAATATTACAATGAAGTAGCGAAGTTAAAATAGTTGTTCAAATCGCGGCCAAAACTGTACACAAGACTAGTCTCATGGTCGAATGCTTGCATTTTTATATGTTGCGTTTGTGGGTGTCGAGGGGCAAAGAGAGGATCCCGATTACCCCACGTAATGGGGAAAGTGTAATGTTGGGCCATGTGCAAATATCAGGTCAAAGTCTAACTGTTCACTGTCAGATAGTATTGAATGACGCGGATTTGGGTATGGTCGTTGTCACAGATCCCTGGTGACGAGAGTTGCAAATTAGCTATTGAGTTGTGTAAATTATAGTACGTTATCGTATTTAGTTCACGTTGAACAACCATCGTTTTCTGTTTAATCAACATCTGTACGATCCATTCATTGCAAATAAATCATTATAGTTTACGATACCACAATTTATAGCTCGAATACGACGCTGTAGTATGTTCGAGGAATAGAGAAGTCTACGTACAAGGACAATATGATTTCTAAAAGCAAAAATAATCGGAAATTTTACTTGGCGTGTTTTAATTGTGCCTTCGTTTTCTGTTTGCCTTTTCTTGTTACGGTCGGAAGTAAATTGAGAACGGTAAAAGAACAAAATGTTTGGAAAGACGTAAAACATACGTTGCCGTGCTTTTTTAGTCCCGTTGCGTGGCTCGTTTTTTGTTGCACGGTTGGAAAAAAGTCTCGAAAGTACGACTCAAAATAGTATAGCTGGCTTGCATACGTTCCACTTACGACCGCAGAAAAATTAGTAGTGCTTTAAATGAACGAGGAACTTATCGTCTATATAGCGATCCTTTTATTTGTTACTTCCGCTTCGATTACCACGGTTTACAACTGCGGTTGTTTGCCCCGAATTTTTTCCAAACTGAAATCGATGAACAAGAAATTGTACCGGATTAGGCCACGAAAGAAGTTCCGAAAGAACGACGAGTCTGTAAATGATTGGCCTTATGCTTGCGCGATGTTTTTACTCGACGCGTCGTTTTCTTCGCGAAATATTTTTCAGGTAACTTCGACACGCGTATTCGGCGCACGTTTTCTCGCTCGTAACAATATCAGTTCGGCGTGTCCAAATATAGAGAATTGGCGGAAACCTCGTTTACATCGCCAACTCACGTTTTATACGAGATTGCTAGCGACAAGAGTTCCCATAGTACGCGAATATTCTCAACAATTGGAATTGATATTTCTAAAAGTCAAAGAGAAAAAAGACGAATTAGAAGCTGTCGCTATATCGAAGACACGTGGATTTCGAGTTTCAAGATCCTTACGCAGAGACACGGATTCGTGATACAACTGGTGCACGTGAAATGGAGATTTGGAAAATCGAAGCCGACAAAATTTCTAAAATTTATCGAATCGAGCAAGTACTCGCGTTTAAATAGAACTTACCTTGTAATCGAGTGACGTTCCTGGTGACTTTGTGGCTGTTAACGAGCTGCTCGCGCAAATGAGTCCTCTCGCGATGTCGCTGATAATTGCCGATAACGATCGTGGTCGTCACCAGCACGAGAAACAACTTGGGCCCCCAGGCCGGTCTCATCGACATCGTCCTCCGGTTTTCGCATCCCCCGAAGCTTCTGATATTTCGCGGCGTCTGTTGATTTTACCGGGCCACCGACGGAAACCCAATCCCAGCCGTTCTGCTGTCTCTGAAATCCAAACAGCGGCTTGAAAGTCCAACAGCGGTAGCCATCGCGGTGTTTCTTCAACGTCTAAAGGAAAATTCGCGGAAGCGAATATCCGATGAATGCGCGTTCCCGCCAAAAGCGGCGCAGTTTATGTACTTTGCGGAGAAAGCGGCTTGGAAATTGATATTTGCCATCTGCGTGTTTGCAAGATTTTTGCCAGCTGATCTTAATAGACGAAGGAAGTTGATACGGTACCGAGGCGAATCTGTTGGTGGAGAACTGCGGGAAAATTCGGAACTTGGTTGGATCACCAGCGACGTTAGTTTGTCCATTTTCCGGAGTGAGTGGAGGATCAATATTTACACGATGAAGACTTTCTACGACTTCTGCAAAATCGAGATAAGAGACGGATGGAAATAATACGAGCTGGAATAATTAGTAGAGCGCGCATATTTGCGCAGTGTAAAATATGTAAAAGAACAGGCGAAATTTATGCGCATAACGAAATATTCAGTTTTTCGTTTGCGAAAATATTCGCTATCTACGAAATAAAAATTGCCGCAACTTTGTGATGCAAATTTTTTTTACCGCTACTCCGGTTTATCGAAAAAAAGAAAAAAAAAAAGAGAGAGAAATGGCATTCTACGGCCAAAAGATAATGGAAATATATATTTCAAACGCTTGTCACATGTTTAATTTAATCCATCGCGCAATCTGTGGTTTCTCGAATACGAGCTATGCTTGTTCAATATCAAGCATCGATATCAAAACTGTAAATTTCCGCTTCGGTACAGATCAATAGGAATATTATTTTACAAATGTAGGTCAGGCTAGGATATTTTCATTTTGTAAAATTTGATGGGAAACTCGATACGTCGGCGCGCAAAGTATAATTACTCTATTCGTTTCAGACACTACGTTACGATCAAACGAAATCTGCTCATAAACTAAATACCGTAACATATAAAACGATGCAAAATAACAGATCGCGCGAACGTGTTGATAAAATCAAAACGACCCAAGTTTTCGTCGAAATAACAATTTTATTTGACAATTTCGTCGACAGCGGAAATAGAATCAACGGTTTTATCCAAAAACTGACGACGAGGAATATGGCGATAGCAAAAGGCGCGATTACCGATGGAATCGCGTTACGTCATAGAACGCTTTATCATAGTCAGATAACTATTAACACAGGCAATCGTACGTGGTTGGTAATAACGTTGTCGAGAATGCGATAATAACTTGGATCGCGAATGGAAGTGCGTTTGGCGTATGATTCGATTCTCATTGATCATAGTTATGGCTCGATTCCCTCCAGATGAACGCGAATTATCGGCAGAAAGCCTGCAATGATGGATTAAATGCAATCGTCGAGCGAGATACACAATTTTCACGAATATTTTCACGATACGGCAATACGCGTGGTACGTCGGTTCGCACAAGTTTCACAAACGTTGTACGATTTAATCCGCATAATAAACATTTGTAGCCGACAGTCAATTTGCATTTCGTTAGCGAAGAAAAATTACAGGAGATGCAAATGGAAAACACGAGCTTCTCGCGTGTAATCCACTGCGCTCTTTACCGTGCAACGCGGTATAAAATTTCAGCAATCCCTGGCAATCTACTCGCGCGCACATGCTTTTGCACGATCTATCCCTTACGAGATAAGCTGCTCCTCGGTGCAGTACTTAGAGAACACAAATGCAATTTCGCTGCCGCATCTCGAATCGAATTTACGATTACGTTTACAGCTACGAGACAGGCTCGTGTCGACGCTTGAACGAATCTTGTTGCTGCAAAGACGCGACACAAGTGATTCTATATGGATGTTGATCGTCGAGTCAACCTGAGACCAAAATGAAAATACAGCGGGCAAGAAACGCGCAAGTGGACAGGCGATGGAAGCAGATATCGATAAAGTTGGATCGAACCGGCGTTGTTAGTTTTATTTATCGTGTCAAGTTTTATATTCTTACGGTACATAGATTATTTGCCGAATAGTTGAAATTAACGTTCACATTTTTCTAAACAATTCACAACATATTTAACTGCGTCGATACCTATTTTCGCTATCTGTGCGCTGGTTTTTGTGCCGGACTGCACGTGTCAGTGCGATGCATTAGATCAACGCGACAAATTAACTTTTGGGTCAAGTAATTTTTCAAGCGCGTCATCGTTTGACACGAGCGGCTTCGATTCTAAACGATTTTTCGCTAGCGCGTAAATACTGTCAAAGTCTCGTTTCGAAAAGCCGCGATCATTCAAAGCTTGTAAAGCGACGAACAGAGGACAGGGACGGGAGAGGCGGCAGGAGGCGGCAGCTATTCTAACGGAGATGTGATCAAAGTACGAATGCACGCCATTGCATGCACCCTAACACAGATGGAAGTATCCGTCGATGCACCGCACAGAACATTCGGCAGCCCGACCGAGAATGATCTATTCAAGCATCCAGGTCGTCGGCGTATCCCTTTCATCCCCGTGGCATCTCGAAAAATCGCTGAAACTCCGTGCAACTTGGCCGAAGATCGACGCGAATTTCGCCGACCAAGAAACACCTATTCTTCCTTTGACACGTTCGCGAGAAAGTTTGCGAGAAAGGATCAGGGTTTCAGGGGTAAATGCGTCTGCCGATATTTCGACGCAGGGCAGAGGATCCTTTGCAATCTTAAATTTAAAGGATCGTAGGTTAGAAATTAGTCGGAGTATCGATATATTCTATGATCGTTTGAAAAGTTGCTTATAGAATTGCATAACATTTTGTTATTTATTTACTACGAGTTACAATGTGTCGACTGCCAAGTCCAAGCTCTTATTTACTATAGTTTGCATTGCTTGACTCGAACAAGAGTGCACGGTGTACTGCGTTTGATGTTTAAGAAGGGACTCGATATATTTTCCTCGCGTGGAATCCATAGAAATGAAGTGCAGAAATAAAGATCGTTTAAGATCAGAATATCGAAGAAGATATCTCCGGGTTTCTTAAATTTCAGCGAGACTTGTACGGAAATGTTGATTGAATTCCCAAAGCATAAAGATTCGCCAGAATTATCATTTGAAAAGGGACTGTTGAGAATTGTGGATCATAATCGCCGAAATAAAAGTAAAGCAACGCCAAGATTACACTTAGAATTTATATTAAGATAGTTTTAGATTTATTCGATAAACGATTTCCAGGATCTTCGTCGATATACGCGTCTCAGCATTCTCTTTGTCTCAGCATCTTCTATACCACACCGCTAACGGAACAGTTGCATTCGTCTGTTTTTCCAGACGCTGTGCACTCGCATAATTCCATACACTCGTATTCGTATACGCGTATCACTACTACACGGTTGATCTAGTCTAGCACACGAAATTATACATATCTCAATAGAGACAGCGACCGTGATTAACATCGGATAATTGGCGTTACTTATAGGCTGGCTGTTAACGACAATTAATATAATGGCATTTATGTAGTTCGCGCTTACACACCGGAAATAGAATCGCGTTAAACGAACATTTCTTTGAAATTTACCGTACAGTTATTCTTTTCAATCGCATCTCGTTCATGCGATCCGCGTAACGACAAGACCGAAGCGAATTATCCCGGACAGCGTTGGCGAACAATAGTCGAAAGACGTTTTACATTTGCTACGCGAAGTTTAACTGGCATTTATCCCGGAAATTTTGAAGCGACGAGACTTCGTTTAATCGTCGTGCCGATCTTTATCGCTTCGTCTCGACCAGCTGAAAGGGAGAGCGAAAGAAAAAGCACATAGAAGAAGAACATAGCCGCTTGGTAACGTAATGAATCGCGCGAAAAGCGTCTCGACTGTTGATGAAAATTCAGAAATGTATAGGGATAAGCGCAGTTTCATCCATTTAATTACTGGCTCGAATATGTTTCTTGTGATCGTTGAATAGGTCAACGGAGTGAAAACCGCGTGCGAGAATAACGAGGCAAGCAACCGGTTACAAACTTAACAACGCGTCTTATCTTAGAACGACGCTTCGCACTCGACCTGTCTAGTCATGAGCATCGATTATATATCTATTCTTCGTTGAAATATCACCGACTCGAAATATCTGCGGCCAAATGTCACGCTCCTATCTGCATTTGGTGGACAAGCGTATCTATCAGAATAGCAAGCAACCGGTTCGAGGATACTAAATGTCGCCGGTCGTTGAATAGCACCATTATTATTCGAAACCGAGTTACGAGAATCACGACGGATTGATGGTTTCCTTGAATATTTATGCCAACTATGTCCGATTTTACGTAAAACCAGGTGCCCTAGCATTTAAGAAGGGTATTATGTTGTATCTGTTTCGAACGTTGTATTCGAATTTGACGCGCGGTTACCGCTGATCGGATTTTTCTCATCTACAGTGGCTACGAAAATTCGTAGTATTCGTGTTGTAATTGTTTTCCATCGAAGCGTTCTTCAAATGACTGGAAATTTATTACAATCGGGTTTGATTAATTATATGATATAAATGAAATGACAAAAGCAACGCAGTAAGCTATACACGGTAGGAAAATATTTGATTAGCTTGCTCCAAAAGTTTATTTCGTTTCATAAGTGAAACAATAGATGCACAACATTTGCTATTTTATATTATTTTATGGATTTATATATTTATATATGATCAAACGTAATTAATAAAATAATATAAAACAAAGAACGTTGTTCATCTACTACTTCCTTATAAAACGAAAGGAACTTTTCGGACAACCTAATACAAACAACTGGGAGATGATTTTCTGTACAAAGAATAGATGTGAGATACGAAACAAAAGCGTTTTATTCGAAGCTTAATTTTCATCCGAGTATAGATACAAACCGTGTACTACGATATGTGTGATGGAACTGTTACATGAGCGTCTCATAAGCTACAATTACGAGGCCAGTAATATGTGGCATGTTACAGACCCACAACGTGACACGCACAGTCGTGATCCTAACCAAACTGTAACACTTTGATCTAATTTCTGACAGCCATTCATGTAGCAGTATCCGCCGATCAGTTGCAGGATAATGAAGGGATGACGAGAGAGATACAACGTAATTTAAGATCGACGTATGTAAACTAAATACATTTGACCCTTTGCTGTATATACAATTTTACGTATCGCTGTATATTATTTTACGTATCATTCACCTTTTTTTAAAATATCTCGTCGTATCTTTTTATATATTTTTGCCCTCAAACTTGATTCCACCAATGGATAAGAAAGTGACGGTATCGGCCGTATTTCAAGGAACAGTGTTGAGAATTGTGGATCTTAATCGCCTAAGGTTACACTTAGAATTCACGATAAAATAGTTTTAGATTTATTTAATAAACGATTTCCACGATCTTCGTCGATATACATTTGCGCGCGTCTCAGCACTCTCTTTGTCTCAGCATCTTCCACACCACGCTTACTTCCATACACTCATATTCACATACGTGTGTCATTACTACGCGGCTAATCTAGTCTAGCACACGAAATTATACATATCTCGATAAACAGGATTAGAAAATTTCCGTCCCACATACCGATTTTACGGTAATATCAAATATTGGGTTGGCAACTAAGTGTCGATACCATCCAATGACAAGATCCGCAATTACTTAGTTGCCAACCGAATATACGCATAACAGTTTTACGATTAAATCAAACACTTTTTCGTAATAGTTCAAAGGTTTCTCCAGAAATGATCACAAAATTCCGTCATTTATATTCTCAGTATAATAAGTTTGTGCGTCTTGAAGCGTTTTATTTCTGGGATTAGCACGTATAGAGGCGTGAAAGCTTCAGAAACGGGAGAAAATATCGTTTGCGTAAGTACGAGGGGTTCGCTATTCCATGTCAATTCGATTTGCAGTTTGCAGAACGATGGACCGTTAGATGGAATGTGGATTTCCGGACAATGAAAAAGCGATGGGAAAGAGAATAGCGATCGCGCCACCTTTTTCGCGCGAGTTTCGTGTATCGCTTGAATGGGATTCCCATTGAGAAAGTTGGCGTAAACACGCGAGTTGAATTCTCTTTCGCTTCGTTCGTTTCGTGACGAAACAAATTAATCGCGATTCGCTGTTTGAGCGTTCTTTTCCGAATAAATTTCACGAATAAATATTGTTCATTCGGGAGTACGCAAAACCTTTCACCGTAATTTAATATGAACTGAATCGTTTGCCATCGAAGAGCTTAAAAATTTTACCTGGACCATCGAATTGTGGCTGAAACTCGCAGAAAAATATTTAATTAAAAATTTGAATTTTCTTCGCCGCGTAGAACACCCACCAACGAGGTAAACAAAATTAACAACTCTGTAACATGAAATAGGTAAAAGAACGTTTTTCTATGTAACGGTAATTAGTCATGCTGCTTATAACGCTTTAATTAACGCTTCGTGGTAAGAAAAGATGTTTCTCCGTTTTTCTTTCTTGGAGTTTATCGTTAATCAATTATCGTAGAAATATTTTTCGAAATTAAACGACCGATGAGCTATCTTTTTATAGAAGAAACAGACGGCGGAAATGTATGCTTATAGAGTAAATGCGGTAAAGTTTAATGCAAGGGTAGACAACGTATGCAATGAATGTCGATAACAGGCTTCTTTTCCAATATTGCTTTCTGCTCGTAACTTTTAATTTATCGTAACTGCTTGCTCAAAATAGGTCACACTTTGGCATTTATATACCAACTACGGACATAGTTTCTCGCAATTAATGTCAATTTATAATCCACTATTACGTATTAATACACGCGACCACTTGCTCGTAATAAAGAAAATTTTTCTCCTCGGAAAAGTTTGCATTTTAAATTGCTATATCCAATTTAAGATGATGGATCACTTTGATGTAGAAGTTTCTTCTTAGTTTTGCCTTCATTAACTAACTTGTATTCTTTGAAATAATTTACTTTAGGACGTAAAGTATCGTTTTGCCGTTACGAGGAATGACGCTATTAAATAAATAATAAATAGTATAAAAGACATTACGGAAAACTTTAATTCATAGAACAATCGAACAATATAGAAGGTAAATTAACGGTTGACGTTTACCGTTAACTGACATAGTGCACGTAACTATACGGTTCGTAGGAGGAGAATTTGATAATTAACCTTCTTTTTTTATTAATTAAATTTCTTTACTTGCTACGTCAAACAGTTACTTTCTGTCTACGTAAATCGGTCGATCGATAGAAATAGACCAGGTTAATTCGCAATTTATAACACGCGTGAAGCTGTAGATGTGCAATAAGAAAGTGATCTTGTAGCTGTTCCCTGTGGGACGCCTGCGTGCACGTTTCCCCGGTGGAAATACGGGACAATTAGAAAGTTGGGTGGGAAAAAAAGGGATTACAAGTGGAAAAGGAATGGGAACGTGACGTGGAGTTGAAATTAGACAAACGGTAAACGCTACCGTAAGCCGATAGAGAAGGAGAAAGAAAGGAGGTCAGCGTGTAACCGAGACAGAAATTTAAAGATAGGCGGCGAGAGCTTAGGAAATATGGAAAAGAGGCTCGCAGCGTTTGAACCGTTTGACTGAGAACGAGAGAAATAAGTTAGCCAGGCGATTAGAAGGAAAGATTCAACGAAATAGCAGGAAAACGATTAAAAGTGGACAGAGAAAGGCGCGGTACCGGTTAAAATCTCCCACTTGTTGAAAAAGTAGGTCGTTAAAGAACCATTCAAAATGCAAAGTTGTAAAAAGGATTTGCATAAAATTTGAAACTCTGGGAAACTTTTTACAAAATGTCATGCTACTTCTAATTAGGATAATTCGAATTAAACGAACACAGATAGCTTTTCACGTGGTCAGCGTCGTTATCGAAAATGTATTATTGTTTTGGATATAATTTTTGTGACTTTCGCGGATAAACAACACGGCGAATATTACGAAAGGCAATTAGCACAATAGTGAGCTTAATGTTTCATAAACATTCCATATAGTTGCTGAAAACTTTCAGCGGAAGCAACTTTCCCTTCTCAAGCTGAGCAATTATGGAAATACGCTAGAAGCTGTAAACTACCAACATTACACACACACACACACATATATATACACATATACAGAAACCATTTTCATTAAAATTAATGCATTAAAATAATACCAACGGCGAATCAGTGTCATACATTTGCACGAAGCACGAAAACGAAAAATTAACAGTGAAAAATATTATGGGAGATAGAAATTCGGTTAAATAAAATAGAGAATAATATATGCAAGGTATCAGCGCAGAGATTAAGAAAGGAAATAATGGAAGATCAGGACGAGGATGGAGATAAATAAGTAAAAAGGTGAGAAAAGCAAGTGGAAATAAGGGAAATAAGATTGAGGCTTAAAGGATGGAATTAGGATACGCGATGGCGTTTTCCAGTTTCTACGAGATTTCGCTGTAACCGGTGGTGGTCGGAAACGGGAAACCGCGACTTTTCCAGCCGAACAACCGAGTCGTCGCACCGTTTTCGTCCTAAGATATGCGCGCGCCTGGTTAGCATCGTTAGGCAGCCGGACTATTGTGTCCGCGTAATAAAGTAAATGCATTTGCAATGCAGAGTTTATGGTTCTTACATAAGCAACTGGAACGGTGCATTGCGCGTTCTTCGAGCGTACGCATCGAATTGCAACGTCTTTTAACGAAGTTTCACGTTTCTTGGATCGAACTTGCGTCTTCGTTCAGTTTCACGAGCAGCTTCAAATCTGGCTTCAAATCTGCAAATCTGCATTGTGAGGGAAGCAGCGTTGGAAATCCAATTTCAAGATAGAAATTTGAAGAAATTTTATAGATTGAATTCTAGAATTATGCCTTGACGTACAGTGGCTCGCGAACCTCTTCAAACGCTTATTACGGAATTTGTTCTCGCCATATAAATGCGGTTTACATGAAACTTTTACGATATGTAACATCGTAACGAGACTCGACCATCCTAATTACATCGAAGAAATTCGAAGTCAATTAAAAAATGCGTATAGCAATCACGACGCGTTTATCGCAGATATGCAATTAATAAAAAAGTTAATTATGATTTAATAATAGCGTAATGAGGAGGCAAGAAGATAGAAATTTTATGGAAACAGAAACGTCGCGAATTGCGAGTTGTTTTATTCCTGTAATACGAGAATCTTTGCGGGGCAAAGCATTGGTGTAGCTCGTTTGTTGCAATAAAGCAGACAGCATAAACACACATACGCGTAATAGCCGATGTAACGAGAAGAATGAAGATATAGAGGTCTTGAATATTTTTCAATGTTCGCGTCCACAGAAGAATCTTGCTTCGCCGGCGCATCGTTGAGAGAGCCGAGAACAAGCCAGCAAAACCGTTCTAATTACATTGATTAACTTCATGATTTAAAGGTTAATTCGAGAAAATTAGTATCGCAAACTGGTTGCGCTTATACCGAAGTCTCGCCACGTGTCGCAATTCGTCGATTCGAGTTTCGAAGATCGAAGACACGCGAGAACTTTTCGAATATATTCGAAGAGAGCAGGGAGAACATTCTAAAACTGGCGAAGATTGAAAAACTTGGCAGCGTTAGCGAATCTACCGATAGCGGAAATTTGTTATTCCGAGAAATATCGAAGATCGATGGAGTTTAATCTTTCCTTGGAAAGCGAAGCTTATTCTTCTCTAACGATCGGAATCATCTCGATCATAAAATTCATCGATAATGGTCACTGGTTATCAGACAAATATTTTATTACATACCAATATTTTCTAATAATTTCATCCATTGAAACATCCTTTCAAGATTCGGTAAAATCACCGTGTTCCATCGAGACAAAAATGATCTTCTCTCGTGAAAAGTTACAAAATAATCGTCATCTGTAGTCTGTGTTTTTCTCGATTTAAAGAGAGCTGTTAATACAGGCGGATAACTCGTGAAACAGCGACTCTGAATTATTAAGAATCAGGACGCGCGATAAGTATCCTTCCATGAGTCGCGACAAAATCCGCCAACATTATCTTCTCGGAATGCGATAAAATCCCTCCTTGGCACCATTCCTGCGATGAAAACGCAAATACGACGGAACAATAAACAAGCGCGTGTGTACATGTAATAGAAACGTAGTACGTGAGACTTTAAAAGATTTTAGTCCGAGTAACGGCTTGTGGTCTTTTCGGATTTGAGAACGGAGTACGCTCTGGGAAGCTCGTTTCGTAACGATATTTATGACGAGGTTCGCTCCCTGCGAGGGAAATCGTGAAAACGGAGCTTAAGCAACGGTGGAACCCTTCTGTAGTCTGGAAACAAAACGGCAAATAGGCTAGTTAATGTTATTTTACGAGACAGATGAAGTCAAACGTCTAATTATGTCAGACGTAAAATAAAATTGCCAACGAGAATAATAAATTTGGGATTTTCTTAATGAAGAGGCTCGAATATCGCAGGCACGTGTCTTTAATAACGAAATAGCAGAATATTGTTGTTGAGAATTTTGGATCTTAATAGCCGAAATAATGGTATAGGAACATTAAATTTACATTTAGAATTCATATTAGAATAATTATACGTTTATTTGATGAGCGATTTCAAAGATATTCATCGATACACACTTGCACGCGTCTCACCTTCTTCCATATTAGATTTTTAATTGAATAGTTTACATTCCTTCGTTTTCACACACACATACTTCCACACACATAAAATTATATCCCTAATCCTAGTCTAACACATAAAATTATACATATCTCAATAATTGTTGTTAACGAAATAAGAACAAATATTCGGTATGCGGTTCTAATTAACATGAATTCAGATTTGTTTAAACTTTTGCATACGAGGCGAATCCGTGTACGTCGCGACAAGAATAATCGTTAAAAAAAAGTTGGCTGTTTATCTGACAATTGGAATTGCTGGCATAAACCATCGGTGTATATACAGCGGTTAGATTACTGTTGCAAATACATTTTGTTTGATAAAGCACTCTGCAGACAAAACCGCATAACTATGCTTCCATGCAAAAGTAAATGTTACCGAAACTCGGACAAATTGAATGCGCTTTAGAGACAGATATAGCGTACCGATACATCGCGCCTGCGAATAGCAAAAGAACATAGATACTCGTAAGTTTATAAGAATAAAAAAACTGTCGATGGTGTATGAAAAATATTTTGCAATCGAAAGACGGTAAATTCCAAAGACAAGAGATTGATGAAATTAATGTAGTATCTTAATGGGTCTTAGAGGAAAAGACAAGTAACGATGTTTTGGTTTAACAAATGATATTCAAAACAACGAACTGATTACAATATTGTCGTACGTCTTATTAGCATACTCGGCTCTCAACTTCTGCACTCGCTCACTCTCGCTTCTCAACTCACACTGTACGACTTCTAACTAAATTAATACCCCATGGGCTAGCATCCCTTTGACTTTTCTTAGCCCCACCACGCATGTGTTCCGTGAAAGCCCGAGGCCAGGGTCACGTAGGCCTTTTCCACCAAATTATTCAATTGAAGGACCGACGACACATTCACGGGCCTGACGGCACCTCGGCTCTCTCGCGACATTGTTTATGGTTCACCCGATATCTCTTAGGCCTTTTGTCCACGATACTACATTAATGAATTATTACGATGAGTTATCGTTAATGACGATGAATTGTCACCAATGGATTAAAGAAAGTTTGATACGAAGAAACACGATAATTTGATAAAAACAGATTAATTTACACTTACAGTAAACAGTACATCTAGTAGCGCAAAAATTGCTAATAAATTACAAATTTACAGGAACAGTAATTTCGAAAAGGTACTTCAACCTTAATCATTTCTTACAGCTGCGAGTAGCTCAAACCAAATTTCCAACTCGGGCTTTGATGATAGATAGCGTTTCCCACGGTGAATACGTATTACTTAGACATCCACAAACGTGACGATAGGGAATCATAGCGAAATAGTACACAACAAGTGGTTGGAAAACCACATCTCCATAGACGAAGCGAGAGGCGTGATTCGCAACATCCTAGAAACGAGGAACAAGATCCGAAACGAGGATCTTGGGATAGGCCACGACAAGATCAATAGTTTTCGACGTGTATAACTCGGAGATCAAAGGCCACTAGACGAACCATCTTGCGATCGAAAGAACAGTCCCTAGCCACCTTAGGTGCGATAAGCCCGATATTTATAATCGCACAGAAACAGATTTCTATAAGATCGTACGATTTTGATGCGTATGGACCTATTACCAGCTATTTCCAAGCTGCGAGACATATCGTAAGAGTCCCGTATTGTCAGATATCAGCTTGCGACTCTCATAGATTCGAGTGAAACAATCAGAAAGAGGAATATAACAGACTACGACGCGGGAATCCGATATTCGTGATCGCAACCCCGTGATATATCCGAACGTTAACGTAGAACAATGATACAACCGTCTAATGACGCACAAGGAACCTCGTCTAAATCATCCAGCTCTTGTATCGTCTATAGATCTGCCATTACAAGGTTGGAAAAGCTGATCTAGATCGCTCCAGTATCGAAGAACCTTGACATCTATAATTTCGAGGTCGAGAAACTCGATGCACGCTATTGTAGGTCAACATACCGCTTGGGGTTTGTAAGGATCAGCCCCTGTCATAGATATCGAGGTTACTAGAACCACATTTCTCGAGCTAAGACGTTGTATGTATCGAGGTCTACGATTCTAACGGTTATTCTGATAAAATCCCGTAGTCTGAAGAACAGAAAAACAGGTATTTCCATGTTGCTGTGTTTCCAATCGTATTTTTTGAGAAGTTACAGTCTCGATCGATTCCTTTGATCTTCGTGTACATATATATAACGAATGCCAGGTCTCTATAGCTTTTTGGTAACCTAGGTTGGACCTATTGTTTCCGAGGTCATGGATGTTAGAGTTGCAAGAGGTAGACCAAGTCGTTTTGCTTGGTTCTTGGACTCTGGCTACCGTAGTTTCTCGATGTTCGGCTGATCTTTCCGGTCATCTGTCCTCGAGGTTACTCGTATCGCGTCGGATGACACTTGGTTGCATTCCTCGTCCCAGTGGCGATTTCAGTTGTTTGCTAAACTTTTGATTAATACGGGTTACAGGGCAGTAGTTTAGTTGTCTTCATTTATTCATAGGGTTATGCTCTGTAAATAATTTGTTTCTCCAGTTCTGTGTTGGATGATCGAAATATCGTGTTTACAGTACCTATGTTTCATACCATTAGGTTGTCGGAAAAGTGTCTTTCTTTTACAGACACGTCTTTTACAACGACGCATCTTTATACAAACATGAAACCTAATCTGTCGAGTGTTGTAATTTTCATCTTGATAAAACAAAGTGGATTATACGTAATTCGATAAAATAATGTAGTATTGTAAACTATTATAATTAGATTATTAATAATAAGTGGATTAAACAGATGTTAATTAAACAGAAAACAATGGTTATTTAACATGGACTAATCGTAACAACGTATTATAATTAAGACAACTAGATAATTAATTAACAACTCTCGTCAACACAGATTCAACTCTCTCTCAACAACGCTAACAACACTATCTCGACAACGCAATCCGCACTCTCTGGCTTTTCAACTCATACTCCTGTTAATTCGTTTATTAGCAACCCCTTGTCTTTTGTCTTAGCCTCGTATCTCTTGTCTTAGCCACACCACGCACATACTCAGCAACTGCTTGTTTATAATTCGCACGACACCCCCCAGGCCCCTTGTCCACGATACTATAATACAATAATATAAAACGAAAAATCCATTATTTCCTTATAAAACGAAAGAAACTTTTCGGACGACCTAATACCATACGTCATTTGTATAACTTATATTATCTTCGAGAGGTAAATACCAAGAGCAAGATTAACATATCGTGTATTTTACTGTTTTGCAAATATCTTTATTGCTCATCCTCTAGACATTGGCATAGCGTGCAATCCATTTAATCCGCGTCGCCGCTTGCCAATTGATTATGAAATTCGTTTTAATAGTTCATCAAAGGTCGAATGAGCTCGATATAACAAATTCTCTTTCGTCGACAACAGCAGCTTCATTAGCAGTAAGTTGTATCAGAGATATAATCGAATGTCAGCATCCTTATTGCATAAACCCACTAAGGGTGCTATTATGGTGACGTTTACAAGGACCAAGTAACCCGGTCTTTATAGGGGTATATCTCATGAAACTACTGAACCAGAACAATTAACAATGGTTGGGCCGAAACAAAGGGGCCAGAATTACCATAGCAGGCAACAACGATACAAGCTGTTGGATTTTCATAGTTGAAATTCAAAGTTGTACGAAATTTTGATACGTGCAAAAAGCTGAAAACATGAACAGCAGGTGTACAAGAATTCTAGAGAATCCGAATTAATGCGTAACAAATTACAGGGCCTTTAAATTATTACGTTGCATAAACTATTACGTTCACGTATTTACCTGTATCGTTTTCTTGTAAATGACAGGTTTCGTATGAAACACAGACAAAGACGCAGTTTCGCTATCGTTGAAAATTGACTAAATTTAATTATCAAAATCTCTCTATTACGTATCATTGCGAGAAATAAAGTATTTAAAATTCTTCAAATTTCAAATTCAAATACCTTCTATAATCTATGTGTGAAGTTCGAATGTTAAAAATATTAGAATCAGAAGTATGACAGTAAGTGGAATTACCCAGAGAAAGAAGCGAGAAATGGTTAGGAGACAAATTGTCAACGACTCGATCTTGTAACGATCGCCAGCTGGAATTCCCTCGTAAGATCGGTCGTTATTCGCATATATAACGCGAGCATTTTCTTAGTTCTTTCTAGGTTCCTTCCGAGCATTGTTAAACCACCGCAATGACGAGAATGCGAGTTGGTGGTTGCACAAAAGAGAATCGATCGGTAGAGGGTTGTTTTCAGAGGTGAAATTCTCACGAGATTTGACGATAGTGTCTCCTGGTCCCTTTAGTCACTCAAAGACGTTCGTTCGATGAACAGGATATCCAAACGTAGAAGAGTAGAAATCCGATTCCTTCCGTACGTATAACTTGCGTTGACTTTTCAAAGAGAACTGGTCGTATAATTCGTTTTATGTATAATCAAGTCTGCAGCTCGATAAACGTTCAAAAAAATTCCGTTAAGTAGAACAGATTTATGACAGATTATATTAAATAAGTGGTGTTATCTTCCAAGCAAGAAAATAAAAGTAGATAAAAGTAAAGTAGGTGGAGTTTTTCGAACGGCCAGCCGTAACTCAGCACGTAAAAGAAGTATGAAATTTCTAAAGGAGTTTATAAAATTGAAACTTTGTCAAGCACGCGTGTGTAAGAAGGCTGCTTTTATTTGACGCTCTTTTTGTAGAGAATTATTTTCTTCAAAGATAGAAGACGATATTAAATGTAAGTGTTCGCGTTGTTTCTAATAAGAACTATCCTATTTACTTTCGATAATATTTGTCGCTCGTGTTGAAGTGGTCACCGCTTCTAAGAAAACTCTACATCTGGTCTTTTTAGTTTTCTCAAGCACCGAAGCCATCGACAGCGAATAGACAAAAGACTGGGACGAAGGCAGACCATAAACAGTAGACAGGCGACGTTGGCTTCGGGCTTTTCAGTTATAGGGTAACACTGCTAACGCGTGGATCTGGACCAGTTCAAATTATATTCCTACTTGTAATTACACTTGTCTATTAAAATATATTTTCTACCTTACAATTTATCCACGCACGTTTCTCTCTTGATACATCTATAATAATAACCTCAACAGCTCGCAACACAAATAAATATTTCAATCTAATATCGGATCCTATTTGAAACATAAAATAAAAAAAAATGTATTCATAGCTTGTTCTAAATTTCCCATTAAACGCGTTTGACGCGAAATATGCAAATTCGTAAATATTTCAGGATTCATACATCAATCGATGCAAATTCCCCAAGAGTAGATGTTATATGATACTCTAAACCTTTATGCGTGTATCGCTCAAGACCAGAAATAGGCACGTAACGCTTGTATTTCGCTATATATCAGTGCGAGAAATTTCGATATCTCGCGTATGTTTATATTATTCGCACTATTTTACCACCACGAGCATCTCTCTTCGATAAATGGATCGTTAAAAGAACATTTCCCAAAACTCGTAATCAGACGAGATTCGAGATCTAAAATAACTTTGTGATTACCGAAAGCAGTTTACGTCATGAAATCCTCTTTGCTTACGATATAACAGCGGTATATTGCTATCGTTCTGACGAAATGAAAAAAAGAGTAATACGTCAGGAGAAATAAAGTGGATTTCAAGTATAGAAATAGTAGTTGAACGAAGTGATGGAATACTTTACAGTGGAATAGACTAAAACCCAATATCGCGTCGATATTAATAGGGCAGTATCGCAACGGCGCACACAAGGAGACGAATATAACGAACGTCGAAAATGGTTAAGTAATTTTAAAGTAGACGTTAAAACGCGTTGCAGACACGTCGACGAGTAGTCTGCTGTTCGGCTATCGAAATATTTGATTCTATCGGTGAGACG
The DNA here is from genome assembly GCF_910591885.1 of Bombus terrestris. Taxonomy (NCBI): domain Eukaryota; kingdom Metazoa; phylum Arthropoda; class Insecta; order Hymenoptera; family Apidae; genus Bombus; species Bombus terrestris. The sequence goes on along the minus strand of NC_063279.1, from coordinate 1,842,383 downwards.
CGACGCGAAACGAGGCCTTTACGAATACAAATTGTTTCAGCGGCTTAATTTTAATTTCGAACGAAGTATATGCAATTTATTCCGCGCCCTTTCGATTATTCATCGCCATTACGGCGTCTGTGCCTTTCGTGTTTCCACGTTACGCGTTCGTTTCGCGGACCCAATGAAATCTGACAAATATTTGTGGGGAAACGTTTGGGTAGGGCGAACGAAACTCCGCGTGTACACGCGTAATTTATAATTATCGTCGTGAGGTTTTGTAAAGAGAATCACTCAACAACGTTCAAAAATCGCGTTCATTAAAAAGAAAAGGCTACTCTGCTTCAACGAAGAAATTACCACCTACGATGTGTCTCGTCATTCGCCTCCCATTTCTCTTGCCATTTCCCAAGACACGGTAAATTTTTAAAGAAGAACTCGCTGAAACCGTTCTGCACTTGCACAACGTTCAAGCATCGCAAAAACGGCTACGTGAAAGTTAAGGGGAACGACAAGCGGAAACTTTTTCACCGTCTCATCGTGCGAAACGAACGCGTTGCCGCGACCGGGCTGGAATCAGTGACGTTTTAACTCGATGGAATGCGCAGAGCGACTTGAAATTTAGAGAAGAGGTTCACGGAAAAGAATAGAATTAACGGGCGAGACGGTCGATGCTCGAGGTAAAATATAGCGAAAGAGCGAAGCTATAGAAAAGCGTCGTAAAGGATACTATCGCGACTGCGTTATTTCGACATTACGTCGTACACTCGACCTCGCGTAATGATGACTTTTCTTGCTTGGAAATTTGCCTTTCCTGCAAACGACTTTCTTTACGAGTAAATAAACAGCTTAGCTAGGTTGTCGTGCACCTTGTTAACCTGACATTCCATATACTATTTGCATTTGTAATCATTTTCGGATCGTTCGAAACGATCGAATAGCATCCCTTTGAAGAGACGCAGCTCGAGTTACGTTCATGCAAAATTGCTCCAACTTATCGTATCTTAATGGAAATGTATTTATTGGTTTTTCGTTTCCACCGCCCCTCATTACGCAACAAATTGGCTAATTTGAAAGAACCCACGTGCGTGTAGTATGCAAAGGTATGTTTTTAATCGGCACTTTGATCAGCAGATAAATTCGACACGAGAAGAAGTCCGAAAAGCGATCGAGCAACGAGAACCTGAAATAGAAGCTGGAGCGAAACGAAAATGTTTTCCAGCAGGAATACCATTACCATTATTGCAATTCATAGAGAAGCTACCGCTTCACAATGGCATCCTTATGTGTGTAACGAAACTGAAACTATTCGAAGGATTCGTCATTTGTAACGTAACTTCTTAAAAGCACGTGATCACGCGTAATGCTTGGATATAATATGGTTGTTCCGTGACAATCAGCAACTTGTTGAAACGTTAGCCTGAACTTTAAAGTGAAGCTACCTGGTGAACTTTGAAGGGAAAGGTAAATAAAAGGCAATTAAAAATGCAACACTCTGGCATTGTTACCATGACGAGGTGAAAATGGAACAATACTTAGCTTTTCTCTTCCTAATGTACACGCCAATGTTTGCTTTCACGAAGGCAGCTCTGTAATGGAAATACCTTCGTTTTTTCTGCGGCCAGAAATGCAAAGGAAATATCAAAGTCACGTAATTCCTGTTCCTCCTTGCTTTTTAACGCGATACCAAGTCTTAAAATCCTTTGTGAAATAACGATCTGAAATAAGTAGATTCTGATTGAACTGTGAGCTCGTAGCAAGAAGCTTCAAGTTGATAATTTTGTTTGGTTCCTTTTTATTATTCGCTTCGTTAGAGCATTATTCTCTCATATTTATTGACTTTGATACGACTAAGATATATTTTCTTCGCTCGAGTCGCTTAATCTGTTTATCTGTTGTTATTTTTAATTGCAGTCCAATTGCGATTCGCACGATGAAAGATGTTTTATTAAATGTAGCTGTGGCAAATTAATTTTGCACATTTATTAAATCATCGCCTGTCGATATTTCACAATATTATTTTCATGATATTTGTCCTGCATTGGTTTTCGCTAATTATTTTCATATCCTCGTTTTAATTAAATTAAATTAAATTTAATTTAATTTAATTTAATTTAATTTAATTTAATTAAGAGTAAGTACTAAATTTCATGCGTATTGTGCGTATAATTGTTCATCGTATTGTTGTATCGGCAGATAAATCAGATGTATCGCAAAAACACGGTATTCTTCGATCTTAGAAAATTGCAGTCGTTGGTTCGAAAGGATAGCAAAGAATATTTGACATTACGTTATATCATATTTTACTACGCGAAAGCATCTTGCAAATTGTGCATTTTTATAAAATTTCCGAATTTTTCTCGTAGCATCTTTTGCAATTTATAGCTGCTCATTCAATATGCATACGTATGAATATTGATTATAATAGCCAGTACTTGCAAATTTTATCCTCATCATGCTCCACGCATAAAATAGATCGACCTGTTTCCTGTCAATCGATATTCTATGGCAAATCAAACCGTATTACAAATAACTTTTATCACGTTCTAAAATTTTAGGGATATTCTGCACTTATGTAGAACAATACGAGGAACTCGGTCTATTCCGATGCTTTCAACAATTCCGGCAATTTTGTTTTTGTTAGAACCAATAACGTGACGTTTAAAACGCCACTTTTAGAAGTTATGCCGATCAACTTTATAACTTAATACAATTATGAATATTATTTTCTAAAATTTGTTCGTGCTTCTAATCGCCTGTTTGATTCGCGAAATTGAGAGCTTCACAGAAAGTGAATCGATCAGTTTGACTTTTGAGAGACTCGAACAAGGAACTGCATTTTATCTGTGTGAGCAAGGCAAAGCAAATTTGTTCGACGATCAACGCGTTAACGTCGAAACAACTAATTATTGGCTTGTCTAGATTCTTCGCCTTGAAACGCGCTCTTTGCCTCGCGCGTATCTATAACAAACCTATTTTATTTAGTGGGAAGAAGTTTGCCGCGTGAATTTCTATTTTAAACGCGCACAACAAAGATCTTGTTAAACAGAAATCTATAATGTACGTGTTCACGGCGCTAATGACGATGCTCGGGCTGCAAGCTACACGATCCGCTTTTGCCATTCCAATATGCGTCTCGTGACTGCAAACTCGTCGATGAATGCAAATGAACAGGATTCTTTCTACCCTTGTTCCGTTAAACGTGATCACGCGCGACGATAGGACGCCCGCCCCGCCTTCGAAACAATCGTTTCGCGGCATGCATTCCGACATTCGTTTAATTGAATCTCGCGGACAGCTGGACGCGCATTACGGTCATTTAAACCGTGTGTTTGGCCAACTGATTTTCATGGCGCCAGATTGCACGGAACTACTGCTGCTCTGCTGCTGTTCACCGATGTCGGACATAAATTTGGCACGTTCGTTTCGGAAGAAAGAGCGAAACAGCTCGTTGCTCGCGGATTTTTCTTTCAAGCGGATCTCTCTAGCTTTTGTAACTTGTGTCTTGCGAACGACGAACGAGAATGCTGACTTGTGACATCTTCTTCGAAGAGGAAAAATAATTATTCCACGTGACTGGAAATAGATGTTAAATTTCAATGGACATTAGGCACCAAAATATAGATATATAGAGGATGGTTGGTTGAGTTGTTGTTTAAACGACGAGATAACTCGATGTTGAAACCGTCAAATATATTTTAAAATAATTAATAAATACAGAGAATGTTCGCTAAGACGCTCGGAACTGACTGATTCGTTGATAAACTCGCTCGAGATTGAGAGTGAAAAGCTGGTCAGCTTACGATCGCGTTCGTTTATTTATATTGGTCGGGGGAGTACCGGAAAATTTAAATTCCACTTTGTTTGATGGTTGCACATAGCGGCGGCATTGTTTTACCCGGAGTTTATTTATTATTACATTGTTCTAACGATGTTGATACTCTGAGGCAAAACAACAACATGATTGAAATTGTTCTGTAGCTCATGTGCTGCTGCAGGTAATATTCTCAAGTTGTCGATATTTCCAATAAAAGTATTAAAAGTAACATTTGCCTATCGATATAAGAGACTTCTGTCTGGCAAATAATTCAATTTATTCAGCATTGCCCGTAGCACTCTGTAGTCGATTTCTCATAGAACGCGTAAGTACACAGAAATATATTGCTTTTATGCACGATCCGAGATTGCTCGTAAAAATTCCCTTTCATGTTCCGCTAGCATCGGGAACGTATCTTCTCGGCGTGTAAGTACATCGCGATATCGAGCCACTTCGGTCAGATGGTCGAACAAAATAATAAAAATGGACATTTGCGATGCACCCATTCACCGACGGTCTATCGAGAATGCCCCAACTCGAACCACAGACCACTGTGCTACAATTTCAGGATGCATTTCGTGCTACGTGCACGGATTACCGATTCTTTCCACAGTCACGCGATACAAATTGGCAGCTTGCAGAGGATTTTATTCTATATCATCTCCTCCGTCACCATCGTCGTCTTCACCTTGATCTTTCATTCGATAATTTTAATAATTAATTATTACAAGACTGTTATATCTGCTTGTTTGTCGATAATATTTCTAATATGTAGGTTTTATCGTTCATTTTTCATTACATTTCGTTTTATTCCTACGTTTTCATCCTAGAACTGTATGATTCTAAAGTTTTCCTATCGGAGATTCACGTTTACGTACATTTAACGTTTAGATTACGAGAAACGTCGACATATATTCCATGGAGAAACTTTATAGAATATTCTATGGTTTTTACAGTACTAAGCAATCATTTGTTTAAAACAACCTTCTATAAAAAAATAGCTGCCAAAAAGGGAAAATAATTAGAGTTTATTCGCGTTGAGGTTTAGGTTGACTGATTGAAGAACGAGAGGATGAATTTGTAATAGAAAGGTATATTGAAATAATTAAAGGTATGAGTACAAGTTTATGCTGATTCACATTCTTACTCTGTTAGTGTTATCGAACAATGAAATGATAGGGGGCACGTTCATATATTTATAGCAGAAGGACATTACCAAAAAAGTTAACCTTATAGCTTGGGCTAAAGGCTACAGGGAATATAAATAGAAATTTGTTTATTAGTTCCTTTGTTCCCAGACCTTGCAACCCAAAACATAATGTATACTCAAGGGTACAATATGCAGCGCTTCTTATTTAGAATATTTCTGCGTAATGGCAGTCTCTAGATCACGGATATACATAAATAAAGATGTGGAGTTTTTCTTGAAGTAGTTACTTCAACAATTCGTATTGCTTGGAAAAGCGAGATCTCCTTGTTTCATTGACCTTCGATAGGAATTTATTAAACCCCAAATGCACAGTGTTGTCAGAGTTTAATCCAAAATCTGAAAATCTGCGTGACAAAATTCAGACACTCTAAGGCTACAGCCTAATTAGAGAGCATTGACGCGCGCAGGATAACACGATTTTCCAATAAATTCGTTAATCCAGACCGCGAGCTGACCGATGAGCGGTGCGCGTTTAATTAAAAACTCAATTCCAGGAGGGTGGCCCAAGGGAAGCGCGAGGTACGGTCTCTGCATGTCTATTTAATGTAATTATTAACAGCAGACCGTAACTTTGAGTCGGGTTTCGGTGTGCGCCCATACAACGATCCTAAATGGCTACACGAAGAGCTACCAGCCTTCACCGTTCTTGATTATAACGATTGCATACGGTTAACCAACTACCCTGCATCGGGTTTCGAATTTCATAATTCGGAAACGAGACCGCGACAAGCGATATCGATGGGTTCGATATCGTTTCGTCTTTCTGCGTACGTGTGCCAGCGTGAAATTGTCAGTTGGTTTCCGAATTATACATCTCACGATACTTCGTGATGAAGGAACGAGTCTTGCACGCCATTTACCTCGTGCCACTGTAATTCGATCGTTCGATCATAATTTCGTGCGTGGGAAAATCGAGCGTCTAACGATATAACGTCTTGGAAAATCGAACGGTAACAATTTTACGACGTAGAGGCGTCGTAAGACCTCTTTGTACCGCGTCTCACGCAATCAGAAAATTTCGCGACGATGTGAAACATGGAACAAGCGAAAATAGGCTTTTGATCGAAATCGTAGACGTAATAAGTCCGAGTAAAACGTAGCGACAGAGTGTTTCGATCTGCGTAAAAAGGCTATTAAAGTAACGTTTCTGATACTCGATGAACTATAGAAATAAAAATAATTGCAAAGTAATATACGCAGCGAGGAAATTTCGATTCTTAGCAGACGAAGACAATGAAAGAGAAAAGATTGATAGAGAAGAAAATGGTAAAGGAAAAGTTGACGGCGAGTACTCCATCGCGCTTCCAATAACACCTAATATTCATCAACTGTGGCGCGCGAGTTTTAAAACAAAGTCATTATCAAAGTTCGGCTACAACTTCTGGTTTAGCCGGTCGAGTTATCGCGTTCTTTGCAGCTCTGTTAAACGGCGCAGCGGAACGTATAAAAGCGCTTGGGAAACGTTTCATGCGTAAATATTAAACTCGTGAAACCTTCTAAACAAAACGGCATGGAATGAAAGGAAACAACGAGCCGAGGGCACAAAGGCAAAAAGCAGCAACGATTTTTACCGTTGCCTTCTCATTGTGGCCGATCGTTCGGGGCCTTGCTATGCACCTTTGTTCGTTCGAGTTTCGTTTATCGGATACTGCTTTAAAAGGTTGGCTCCGGTCAATTCCGGTGTCATTTAACCGAAGACAAAGTGTGCCCAGCCCGTATTTCCTGAAACTAACCAGCGAGAGGTGGCGAGGCGAAACCTTGCGCCAACATTCACCAACGCCATCACCTAGCAGTTCGTAATCCAGCGAATTTATAGCAGGGATCACCGAGTACACGCCAACCACAACGCGCGAGCCATTTTTACCTTGCAAAAGAGGAAAAAGCACTACCGATCGCTTTTTCCCTTTTTATTGGAATTATGTAAAGGACCTTGGACCGATTGATTAGCAATATGATCGAATGGAATCCATCGTGTGGCATCTTCGAAGGGCAAATTCTGTTTGATGGATAAATGTTTTCGCGCTGGATTACGAGAAGGAATTACGACGAGATATCGTAGTTTGCGATAACACGGCACACGCGAAACGAAGAATTATGATTCTCAGGTTTCGATGAATTTCTGAAGTGAATTATATTTTTTCAATAAACCTCACCGATTTCATCGACCTTCATACATATGTTTGTCGAGGTTAATGTTCCGAGTAATTTCGCTTTGTACATGTAACAGCCGCCTGAATTTAGTTACGACGACATATGTACGTCGATATCAATGAAATTTGTAAGATACGTTCTTCCGTATGCAAAATAAAATGCGGTAGGTAATGGTATTTGATGTGTTATTAAATAGGTTTTGGAGCTCGATATTTAATTGATTCACACAGATTCAGTTTTTATATTCTGTATTTCACCACCGTGTACAGCCAAACGAACACACCGGATACACTCAGATAATTAACACGTGGCAGACGTGAAAACAAAAGAACGTCGTTAGAAGTCGTATCAACTTTGCATGTAGGAACTAGCGATCGTACCAACCTAATATTTTCCTCGACATGATGCTTGATACATGGAATGATATTAGTCGAAGAAGTCGCTGTAATAGGGAGGCAGCTCCATTTTTAGTAATTCGGGTAAATCAACGGAAATTAATTAAAATTCAAATATTTTTTCACACGTCCTACAAATTCGCAGTCAACCAATATTCGTAATAATAAACTTTCGTGTTTCTCAACGTGGAACCTACATCGTTGTTTTTCTAGTAATTTTTAGTAAATTTAATGAAATAAACTTTTGTGTTTCTGAACGTGGAACCTACACCGTTGTCTTTCTCTCGCTAAACACGATTCAAATATCGCAGCTACATACCTCCTTGTTGCTGCGAATCGTTAAATTAATATTGTTGTAAAGTACTTTGCATATCTACGTTTTATTAACGTTAAAAAGTATACTCAGCTTCTACGATGATATATTCAGGAAGTTGGGAAGGAAAGTATAAATAGCAGCATACAGTGTACGGCCAAACTATAATTTTCCTCCCGCTTTTCGTTCATATATTTTTCACGGACACCTTTTCCGTTCCATTGAGAAAAAACGTCTCTATTACAGGTAATACCGGCGCACGGCATACCGCCATTTTTCTTGAATATAACTGGGGTCACGAATGATTTTTCTTAGATATCTTTCAGTTGTTATACTATTTCTTCTTCTTCTTCTTCTCTAATGAAACTTCTAACATGGTCGACGTGGTTTCCTTTTTTTTTTAAATATTTAGCATCAGCCACGGTAACAACATTCTAGTAAAGTATACAAATATTATTAAGCTTCTCTTCGTACGTAATTAAATCAAGAGTGTCATGTCGCTTCTCATGAAACTATGCATCTTCAGTTAGAGTCATCACCGATAGACTTCTTATAGCCGCAAAGTCTCGGATAATTCTCTCACTCTCTGGCATTACGTATCTGCATGCTATAGCCAACATGTGTGCAAGTTAAACAAGCGTGACTAAGGCACGCGTGTTAAACAAGAAATATGACTCAAGTCTAGCGAGAGGATTTTTCACGAACGATGCAATACGGACCATGTATCACGCTTAAACGCATATAGAATTATCCACGAACATGTAATGAATGGATTACCGGAACGCGGAAAGCGAATATAAATTAGAATCTTTTTGTTAGCGGAAAGGTTTCTCGAATCTTACACGAGTGTGTTCGATAACCGATGACTCGAGTAATAATTTATCGACGATCCGATAACGAGCATAATTAATTTGTGTCGCGTAAATCTAAAAATGAGCAGAAAACGAACGAACGAATGGACATTAACGTTGTAACGTACTATGCAACTTGTTCAATAAAAATCAAGAAGCTTTTACGAATCTTAAGCATCTGCGAAAGTATCGATCAGTCGAAACGCGAGTGTGTTTAGTGCGCCACTTTGATATCATAAAGTATCGTGGAAGTTTGCGAATTGTTCCTTACATAGACAAGATAACTTCATAGACATGATCATGTCAACGCGGTAACAAGATTTTGCAGCTAAGCGCATTAATGTAAATTACCTGGAAGATTGTAACGTCCTCCTATTTACCCGAGAATCGATACTTTGTTACAACACTTGTTATAAAAATAGGTAGACGAAGGTGGTGGCACAGTGTAAATGCATAATCACTGCTTTACACGTATCATTTTGTCGACGGGTGTATGCGGAATATGTCAGGGACATTGAAAAATTGTATCAACGCGAGTCAAATGATCAAATCACGCCTGAGTTAGTAGGTTATTCGCTTATTTACACAAATACGTAATATAAAATTAATTTTTCAATTTTTTTTTTAAATCAAATATTCTAACTGGTACTATCTTAATGCATTGCTTTGCTGATCTAATATTTTTAATCGGTTTATCGTTATCGAGAATTTCGATTCGTAATAATACGCGTCACTTTTTTTAAATTAAATTTTTTAAATTTTATTTCTACCCATAAATACCACGATCTAAAAACCATCCGATTGGAAGAACATTTACATTTCCCTTGCTATTAAGAAGTATCTCGAAAATTATTGCTAATATATTCCATTTTCCGCGTCAGATACGCTTGCATTCGGTAAAACGCTAAGAAGAATCTACTCATTGTTCTTTTCGCTGAGTAAATTTATGTTGCACGTTTCCTTGTTTGAAGTTTCGTTGAAATCCGTTTCCGCGTGTATATGTACACGGCTGGGTATATCGCTCGCTTGGTGTGCGTAACGATAAAAGAAAAGGAGGAAAAAGGGTCATGCATTCTTGTATCAGAGGTCCGATAAATTTAAATTTTCATGAGAACTATTTCCAATTGTGTGTTGCATATCAGCTCGGCTGAAATTGAAGGTAAACAACGTTTGTAAAACGCCAGCGTTCTACTTCGCTACGTTCGATCATTTTTCTTTTGACCTTTCCACTCGCCTTGCTTCGATATCGCTGGCTTGCAAGTAATTTCGATCTCTTCTATTGGCTCCGCCGAAAGCCTATTTATTTTTTTAATCCGACACACACGTACACACGGCCAGCCACGGCTTGATCCTGATGAGTGTGCAGTTTTCATTTCGAGGGACTGTAGTTCATCAGTCGCCTTCTGCAAGGCTTCTCTCTATTTTGTATCGCGGTAAGAGCAGCACTTTTATTCCGCTGGATTATGTTTGGCCAAACAACGCCACTCTGTGTAGATCACGCGTGAAAAGATATTCAACGCGCCATGGACTTATTCATAGCAAGACACATACGAAGTTTAAACATCGTTGATCTTTGTTTCAGCTTGTAAACGATATAAATTTAACAGTTTTTTGCCAATAGAATCGATCAGGCATACTTTGTTCTAAAATACATTATTCAGCAAAGTTTTTGAATAAAATTCTACGGGCTCAGACAAACTTCGATTTCAGAATTCAATTCAATACTTCAAAACTATGGCTTTTTTTCTACCGACAGCTTTTGATACGTTAGTCGTCCCAAAACACTCGAAAATTTTGACAAGAGCGAAAAAATGAATTTCGCTGAATCGCTTCTGTTGCGTTTGTTATATGTAAAGGCAAATATTATTGTTTCTCTAAAGGTGAATATGAAGCTTACACACGCATACTCTCTGTCTGTCTGTCTGTCTGTCTGTCTCTTCCGCTATTCTTTTTAATACATAGAAAATATACCTTCAGGCTTTTCGCTGATTAATAATCAGAAGAACAGATTTATGTACTGTAGAATAGATTAATCGCAAGTCATACGGCCCTCAAAGTTAATTATTGGTAGAAACTAATTACGAGATACTAGGTCGTTCGTAACAATATTTGCGATAAAGACAATAGAACGTTACGGAAAATACAGTTTGCATATTATTAGCAAATTGTTATATTCCGAATGTTTTCCGCGGAAATATCAATTTTCGATATCGCGTCTGTTGTCACAGATAACCGAATAATCTATAATTTAACAGAATCGAAACGGTCTCGATAATTATCAGCATATGATTTTATTTCTGGTTTCAACCAAAGGTAAAACTTGAACACGAGGAAACTAATGTAAAATCGGAACGGTCTATGATTAAACGAAAAATCGGAACAAATGCGCGAATCAACGGTATCTCGGTTAAACGCATGAAAAATCGGTATATGCGTATATAGAAGTGTTTGTTGAAAAAAATAAAATGTGAAAAACGATTCGACGGGAAAGCACGCAGGGTATCGAAAAGCAACGCGCGAAGCAACAATTTGAAACAGACGAATGCTTTGAATAAATTGTCAGCTTTCAAGAGTTTCGAGTATCGTTCGGCCACTTTGAAATTGATGCTATTAAACAAATATCGCGTGATCGTTGTTTTATTCGAACGAACGCTAAGCAAACGTCATATGATCGTTGACTTATCCAAATGAATGCCAAGCAAATGTCGTATCATCGTTGATCGAACCAACCAAGTCGTCAACGCAGAGTTTAATAAAAGTATAGCTTCCATAAGTCACAACGTTCAGCTTTTACGTCCCATATATTCTCGTTATGGGTTTTCACCGCAAAATATCCCAAGTCTCGGAGCGTGTCGTTTCACGGTAGACGTATTTCACCGCTTTTAACGTTACGCGATTTATTACCGGTCTAATTTCCATTGATTAAACGTCGTCGAAGTAATCGTTAATTTCCCTTTTGATTATCGGCTAAACGGTATTCTAATTAACCAACAGTTTCTCTCTCATTGCCCGGCAAGCTGACAGGGTTGCAGTTGACAACTCTGGCCAACAACCGCACCGACGCCGTGTTATCTTTTCAAGCCCGAATGGCTGTTTAACGTTTGTTGTTTTCAATTAGATTGTCTGCGTGTCGCGTGCCTCCCTGGCCAATGCAACTCCACGCCTATAATTAATGAGTCTGAACGGGGTTAACTGGCCGCGTTAAATTTCACAGCCACGCGCTTGCTACAATTTCGAACGTTGATCCTCGCCCTGTAATCGCGCGACTCCGCTCTTTAAAGCTACGCTTTTCATCAACGAACGATTTCGTCCGATCAACTTTCTGTCTTGTGCTTTGTGACGAGAATTAATCGCCAGATTCGATGGATCGCGTTATAGAGATTATATCGTTATCCGGTCTTTAACGCGTTAAACTACTCGTCGTTTGAAACTCAAATACTTTTTGCGATCGCTCTACATATTCATATTCTACGAAGAACAAATTCTTTCTTAAAACGTTCCTTTTAAGACGATGGAAATAAAATTAATTTTAAAATAATTTCACGCGTAAATTTCGCGGTATATATTCCGTAATATCCTTTTCGCACACATTTTTCAACGTCTCCAGTTTCCATTAGCGAACAAATAGAAACGAAGATAGAGGAAATGCATTTTTTTGCCGCGATATTCGCGCTGCTCTTTCTCTTCGCTTTTCGTCTACACGCAACAAGAGGCACGCGCTATTCTTTTCGCATGGCCTAAGGCGTATCATTTTTCGCGTTTGTATCGTAGCATCGCGTTGGCCAGAAATTTCCCTCTACGTACGATGAAATCACGCGTCAGCAATAGCAACTTCAACAACCGAACGCTGGTACTTGGCGGTCGTACGTGTCAAAGATATGCCGGATGAATTCAGAATGCATAGATCCGCACCGTGGCAGATGCACGGGCTAGGAAAATAAATTGTTTACGTCTTTGATTTCCCCCACGTAATAAAAGATGCACCGAAACTCCCCGACGCGCGGTCTGCCGCAGCGAAGTTTTGCAAGCGGTATCGCTTCGTTGAACTTCGTGAAAATTTTAACGCGACCTCGAATTATTGAGCCTCGGTTCGTGTTCCTACAGCAAGAAAACTGCTACTTCACATTTGCGAAACACCTACACGTATGATTTCATTGTTCGATCAAACGAATAAAGCGCGAAGTTGCATCTTTAAGTAGCCAACGATATTTTTACGAACGTTCTGCGTTCTACGATTCTCTTCTTCCGAGGCTATCAACAGAAACGTAAGTAGGATTTTCTTTTTATTTGTCTCGTTGTAAATCGGCAAAATTAATTTCTTTCGGCGTCAGTTCTTTCGTTCTTATTAAGGATTTTGTTACGCCCGGAGGTTTACCATAGACCGGATTCCTAACCGTCTTCCTTGGTACTACAGCCTCGCAGATAAATCGCCTTACATGACCGGCGAAATATATCCAAAGTAGCGATAAGCGTGTGACGTAAAATAAGAAGAAGAAGTCTAAGATGAAAACAAAAATAGAAAATAAAAAAATTAAAAAGAGAAATTATTTTTTAACACTTGGTTTACACTAATTACAATTTGCTTCTGAACTCCAGCCCTGACTTTCCAAGACCGAAGCTCTTACAATTTTTGACTTTCGATCGGATCTGTTTCCTTTTCCTTTGCCATCCCTCAATATCTCCACTATCCACGCGTTTGTTAGGAGTTCACGACCGTTGCCCGCACGCCTTCTTCTCGAACATTCGGCAGAAGGACTATTGGGATATCGATGGCTCATTAGGTACTTTAACGATATACATTGTCGCCGAGTGCCGCCACATCTTTATCTCCGTCATCGGTCTATCGGATTTGAAGTGTGCCAGTCGTGACAAGCGCATAGCTGTCGTCAAGCAGCGAGTTCTAGAAACATCGATTCGCCTTCAGTCCGCTGTTTTACACAAAAAAGGTAGCATACGTGATCATAGGCGTAAACAGTTGCGAGACGCGAGCGCGGTGTGGGTCTTCTCCCAGAGAAGACAAAGGAAAAATTCGAAGGGCAGTCAGTATCATTTGAGGATTCAAACGGAATGTGTCGAGAGATTCAGACGAATAAAATCCAGGTCGCTCAGTCTAACGAATATGTCACGACCGGCACCCTTCAAATCCGATGGACCGATGATGGAGATAAAGATGTGGCGGCCTTGGCGACAATGCATATCGCCGAAGTACCCAATCAGTCATCGATATCCCAACGGTCCTTCCACCGAATGTTCTAGAAGAAGGGGTGCGTGGCAACGATCGCATACGCCTACAATGCAGTAGGGATATTGAGGGGTAACAAAGAAAAAAGGAACAGATCCCACCGAAAGTCAAATTGCGAGAGCTTCGGTCTTGGAAAGTCACGGCTGGAGCTCAGAACGAAATCGCAGTCAGTGTAAATTCAGAGTTCAAGAAATAAATTCTCTTTTGTATTTTTCTACATTTTATTTTTTCTCCTCGTCTGAGCTACCTCTTTTTTATTTTACGTGACAAATACATCGAGAAATATCATAAAATTGGGTCGAATTACTATAACAAACTAATTGTATCATCGTTAAATCACTTGTGACGTGTTCATTATAATTTTAAATATTGTTAAATGTACAAGTTTATATTAATCCTGTTAATTCAGTGTTAAAATCATTTAAACTATCTCCGTTATCCTAATCGAAACAGGGGAACGACTAATTCGCGGCATCGATTATCAGAATCGTAGCGAGAATTCACGCCTCTCGCTGACGCGTCTCTCCGCCAACGGTCGTAACAGATTTCTTCGCCAAAATATTATCACTTTTGACGAAATCGGTACTTTTTCACCAAAATAAAAACGTGGTTATCAGACTCCGGATATCTACGTAAATTCACGTTTTTATGAACGCAACTAGAAGAATAGGACCTAGACAGGGTTTTAACATTCGTTTAATTTACCAAATACTGTAACAGGTACTATGGGTATTTTGGATATTTTATGTACATCTTTGCGTACCGAGTATACATTTCTCCACCCTTGAATTTCTCATAAATGTGCAAAAATTCATCGTTCAGCGAACGTACTCGATTATTTTCCTCGCGCCACGTAAATTTGAATTATCATGGGAGATCGTCGATAGTTCTACCGTTAAGTGTGCCACGTTAATTTAAAATCTCTCGTTTTAGCAAACACGTAAGTATGTAATTCCCTACTTAACCTATATAGCAGGGAAATAACATAAATCTAAGGCATATTAGTCATCGGTGAATGTTATTTCGAGACTGATAAGGACAATAAATCTTCATCTTGCTCCTTCGTACGCTTTCATCATAAGGCATTGCTACACTTACGTACAGTAATAACTCAGAATTAAACGTACGGCGATGAACACGAGACACTGTTCTACGTAAATTTCAAGTAACACGAGTTTCAGTAGTACGTGACACATATTTGTATCACGAGATGCGAAAGGCAAAATACTCGAGTCACGTGTAAGAAGATGGCCATCACCTTCGTTAGATACGCAATAGTAGACGAAATTAATAAATTTGAGAGATAAATGACACGAAAGGGCACCATAATCTTGCAAAATGAAATTATATTTGACGAGAGTAACGAACCAATATAATATCTATATATCCCAGTATAGGTTACTGCTGCCGATACGATATTTCAAAATATTTAATAGAAAATTTAACACGCTTATAAAATAATTTGACAATCTTTTTCTGCGTTACTGTAAATGCGGAATAGAATTCGTAATTACGTATTAGACGAATCCTCCTCTAAAACACGATTTTCAAAAGCACTGTTCGCACATTGATCGTGATATTGGGTTGGCCACTTATTGACAAAATCCGCAATCGTTTAGTTGCCAACCCAATACGTTGTTTATGAGGAACCAACCATTTTTCGGTACAATTTGGTTACGATAGAAACTCGCGGGAAACGAAAAACGCTCAGGAAGAACACGCTAGCCTTTTTCCAGTCCTATCGTTATTTCTAAATGCCATTGACGTATTCCAGTGTTAACGTAGCACGTGAAGTTAATCTTACGCCGGCACGGCGGACAGAAATAGTTTATTGGCAGACCGACTTCCTACGGATGATGAAACATTGGCTCGGGTTATCGCGCGAATATAAAGAAAAAGGCTGAAAAAAGTGAAGTGCCTTCCGCGATATATTTTCTCGCTTCTCGAACGGAATACGTTAAGGTTTAACGCAATTTCATGGTGGGAAGAACGTTTCGTTCACCTTCCTATAACTCGAAGGTGTATTGCTTTACACACGTGGCCCGTGGC
This sequence comes from Bombus terrestris, assembly GCF_910591885.1. Taxonomy (NCBI): domain Eukaryota; kingdom Metazoa; phylum Arthropoda; class Insecta; order Hymenoptera; family Apidae; genus Bombus; species Bombus terrestris. The sequence goes on along the minus strand of NC_063279.1, from coordinate 1,826,376 downwards.
ATTTTTTGGCACCTCCGGGAATCTATAGAACGGAGGAAATAAGAAACGTGTGTTGCCAAGGATGGCGCAAATTGTCTTCGCAAGAATATACAGTTTGTTTCTTTGTCGACAGGAATACATAGCGAAATCTTTGACCGAATGCGTTCTTAATTGAAAATGAGAAATTTTAGTTTTGCGTGGATGCAGGTTAACGACGATGTCGTTGAAAAATTTTACAGACTCTTCGGTGCAAACGATCGTACATTATTGGCCATAGAGTGTTTTTAATGAAATGTTAACGTAACATATTTCGCGTGAGATTACAACGAAACAGTTGAGGAGTTTCTACATACGTGTTCACACGCGTTTTATGTTTAAATTTGGGTAATATAATTGGATATTTATTACGCAGAATTGCAACACTCGTAACAAAATTATTTCAGCATTCCCAGTTTTCCCTCAATTATGTTTTAATGAATATTGGCAATATTTTTGTAAAATACATTGTATTCGTAATAGTAGTTGAACAAATGAAAATAACGAAAATAAATCGAGTAAAGGTATCTCCGTGAAATTTCACCTCTTTTTTTTTTTTTTTTTTGATTGAGCCATGCACATGCATAAATGCAGCATTTGAAAAGAGATATATCGACTGTATTTTTTCGATTTCAATTTAGCATACTGGAGCAAAGAATGGAAGAATTGTACTTCCGTTTCCATTATGCAATTTGGCGAGTATAGAACGTCGTTGGGAAAAATATGATAAAGAGAAATAAGGTGAAACACGATGTATGGTAGCATTTATTTTACGGATTTGAAATACATCCGCAGCTTGGTATTAATTTAGTACATATATCTAGTCCCCAATAGCATATTCGGACAATTAATAGCGCCATTATCGCAACATATATTTGCTATGGTATTTAACTGTTAGGGTATCGACGTTGAAGTGGAACGCTGGTCGTCGATAAACAGTATCAAAAGCGTTCATTATACCAAACCACGTAACAGATCGATTGATGGCTGTGTACGAGCCAACGATAGATTAGAAGATGATCAAGGTAACGCCAATCAAAGCCTACTCGATATATCATTTGGAAGTAAGCAACCCATCACAACCAATTCCAATTGATTGCATTCGACTGCTTTGATCGCTTGCAAAGCGGTTTTCTTTATTTTATTCACGCGTATCATTGTTCTGTCAATGGCTTTTGGCAAAATTAACAAGAACCGTGAAATCTGAATAAACCGAATCAAAGACGTTAAGAAATACAGGAAAGTTGACATTTTGCATAAAACGCAGAATATTGCAACGTAAATAATATTTCGATTGATCGATAACGGAACAACGTGTTGGTAATTATCGCGAAAGTGTACGAATAATATGAATTTGAAGTGAATTCGGCTGGAAAATGAATATTACCATTGTGTCTGATCATTGCTCGACTTGTACTACTTGTTGGTTCGCAACAATATGCGATAGCGATTGAGATACGCGTTTCCGAATATTCAACGTAATATTGTAATACCTAGGTCCTATATCGTGTTTCGTCAATTTGAAAACGTTTACTAAGACAGGATTTCATTTTATTTTCATTTTATTCAACTGTCTGTTCCGATCGAAACTCGTCTAAAACTTTACGCGGGATTTATTTCAAAATACTGAAATTATATTCTACTAATTTCAACGTTGAAGAGTAGACAACGCTGCAGCATGTAATATTAAAACAAGAGCAGTGCTCTGTTAACAAGAATGATACAAATTATGCTACGAAGAAAAAAGCTTGCTTCCTGCACTGTATTTTAAGTACGCCTTAAAATAAAGAAGTTGGATTAAAACGACTACTATTAAATGGAGAAAATAAATTTAAAGCGGGTTGTAAACTCGAAAACACCTGGTATTTATATCATAAAACGGAATAATATTAAGTTGTCCGAAAAGCTTTCGTTTTATAAGGAAATAATAGACGCGCAACGTTCTTTTGTTTTATATTTCTATATTTCGTCGAATTACGTACGATCCATTTTGTTCTGTCGAGATAAACACCGCGACATTTCGCAGACTCGGTTTCACGTTTGCATAAAGGTGCACCGTGGTAAAAAACACGTTTGCGGAAGAAAGACCCTTTTCGGACAACCTAATAGCAAGCCCGATATTTGGCATTAAAACAGTTCTACGATCTAGTTTCTGTACTTTGCGTGTTTAAACAAACGTTACATAAACAGTGTTGCGATTAATGGAAATTGAAAATGAAATTGATAAAAGTTTGAAACTTTAGTGGTCGGTGGGGTGGAAAGCTTTGGTATCCGAATAAAAATGAGAAAAGATTTAAAACGTGCATTTTGTAATTTGCTGATGAAACAGGATTTGGCATGTTATACGTGTTATATATGTTATACGAATACATTTGTACCGAAAGTGATTTCCAGAATGCGATATCGAGCGTCCAGATAATTTTCACGAACTAATGTGTAAAGTACGAGGAAATACTAAACATTTTTAAGTATTTAAAATTTCAGCGGAACCATCGTTAAAATATACTTTTATATTCGTACTATTTTACTGATATTTTGTACCGATTTCCCGTAAAATTCCTCTATAGAAGCAATTTTCCTATACCTTGCGCTCTTTACCTGTTCCAGTAATTTAACTTTTTTAAGTTCGTCAGCAGCATTTTCTGTCCATCCTTTACGTACTTTAAAACTTCGATACCTAAAAACTCATATAATTCCCCGGAAGCTGGACGATTCGTTCGAAAACACCAACGTAATTAGTCACAATATTATTTATTAACGAACTCTAAATTAATCGAGTCTCGTGAACACCTTGTATAAAATCTCCGTATATTTTTAATCGTTTTAATATTTTAACAAAAATATCGATAGGTTAAAGTCGTTTAAAATAAGCAATTTGCAACATGTTTATTTCCTTTCTGTACTACTCCGCCATTTCTCGCTCATTTTCAAACAAGCAAATGAGATTTCGAGGCCAACAAACAGTTCGTTTAAAATGAAAAACATTCTCGCGAGTTTGTTAAAGTGAATAAAAAAAAGCTAAGGCAAATGTTTATGTAACTCTATGCTGCGTTATATGAGCTTCATTTTAACATCTCGTGGAAAGCCCCGAATATAAAAAAGTATAAAATACCGTAAAGCTTCTTTAACGATAACCTTCCGCAATCCTCGTTTCCGATTTTCCTTACACAGGACCATTTTCAAGTTTTTCATTAATCGACGTCCCGATGGACGATGGTTCTCTTAAAATCGGTATTTTGATAATCAAAAGTCTACCTTGTCCGATATTTTATCATTCGTGGTTTCAAATTAACGTTGATTCCTTCTTAAATTACCTAAATTCTAAATCATTCGAGAGCGAAATTTATTATGCAAAGACTTCATACTTCACTCGAAAAAGAGACGGTGAACACAATTATGAAATACCTGGCATAACTTTAAGAATGTAGGGGATAGCAAATGAGAAATTACAAGGACCTCTGACCGAGGATTAATAGCACAAAATATCCCAGTAATCTTAAACGATTTAATGCTGATCCGTTGGCTCGTAATATCGATTACTTCGATGCTTCTCACCGGTGACCTAAATCGGGCAGGGGGGCCCGACGTTTAATTATTCGATCAATAAAGTAACGTGTCCGATGATCGAAATTCGTATCGGTATCGGTATCTCGGTCGATACGATCATGGATTCCACGTGATTCTACGTGGAGGGAAATCGTCAGGTTGGATTGCGCCGTTCACGTTGACACGTTTGTCAAGCTCGACTCTATTCCTGCCGATGTACAGGTTCGATGGAAATTGAACGGACGGCTTACGAGCTCCGTTCGCTGTACCGAGTCGTTTACATGCTAGACTGGAGTAAGATGGATCACCGATCGTGTAAACCATTATTCGACATGGCGCGTGGAATCGATTATCGAAATAACGCGTCCGTTCACTGTCTACCGCCACGTGTGTGCTTCAGCTGATCGAACCTATCGAACCTCTGCAGCGTATTGCAGACGTTTCCAGACGTAATTCTTCGCTTGGTCCGAGAAAACTCGGTTTCAGAAATTCCTCTGGCACTTTGATCTTGCCACCTCGGCCATAAAACTCATAAAGTCTTATTGAAATCAGCGTCGCGTTCCAGATGAAACGCGAGGCTCGCGTGTCAAAGGATCGACCGGTTCACCGCGCCATCATTTTTCAGAACGGCACGTGACATTCAAATTTCTCGACTTCCTTCGAAAGGATGCGGCGAAAAAGGAAGAAAGATATAGTTGAAACTCGGATGATCGACGCAAAGGAATCTGACTTCCTTCGTTCCTATCGTTTCGATTTGCCGATCGTTCGAGCCGCGTACTTGAGAATTTCACGTGTGCAATGAGATTATCGATCGCATTCATGATCGATCGAAGAAATTGACATAAAATTTCGACGTAAAGCGTGTGAACTATAATTTTAGGGGTAATAAACTTGGAGATAATGGCTCGAATCGATCGATCACTTGCGGGAGCACTCGAGACCTGTGAAATTTAGATATCTCGATCCTCCGAATTTCTATGCCTGAATTATTACATTTACGTAGTAGTTTTTTTTTTATAATCCACTTTCTAATTAGATGTTTCTAATTAGATAATTTTACCTGACTGATTTATATGGAAAGTTTAATTACTCGGTAAGAAATTCCATTTTCTAGGAAATTTGTTTGAAAAATTCAGGATGCCATTTCAGTAACAATGTTAACTGCCCTGTGCTCTCTCTATTTGTATATGTACATGTATATGCATGTACATGTATACGTATATGTAGTATTTTATCGTCTTCATATGCTAAACGCGGAAAGCTGCAAGTCAGCGGCTGTTAGCAGAAATATAGCTCAATCTTACCACCTTTTTATTTTTGTAATTAATAGTCCTGCGAAACGTTCTTTAACATAATTTAACTTTATAATTCCTGAACGTTTAAAAAATTCTTCGTCCTCTATTATAACATATTTTGCAATTTTAACGATGCGAAAGTTGGTGGAATATTTTCAAAAACTACATACACTATTAGCGGCTTATTATAAAAACTCTATTAATATTACATGCGGACTTTGATCGCGGAATCGTTGTAAGTTTAATCACGCACGGGAAAATTACGCGGATTCTGTAAGTTTTCCATTGTACCGTTCCAAATAGAATATCAAAGAATTTTTGAACAAAAGATACACGGGACAAAAGGGCATATTTCTATCCAATATTTCATTCAATTTTATTGTATTCTTATATTTTTTCATAGTAACGATTTATATATATATATATGTATCAAAAGGAATTAGACGCGTCTCTCGTTTGTTGATCACAATTAGAGCGTGGAATTTATGCAATAGAATTTGCGCGAGTTCACATTTTTTTACGAATATAATTAAAAAAAAATGAAATCCAGACAAAAGTTTGTCTTCCACACCGAATATCGTAACAAGTACACTACGCGTTGCATATTTCGCATATTTTGCCATATTACGCGCATTCTGTGCGTTTTTCAACCTTTAAACGCACATAAACGCATAAAAATTCGTAGTCTGACGATATTATTTGAATATACCATGTAAAAGAATATTCTTCGATTCTTCGATAAATTAGACCATGGAATAACGCGTGGATCGTTCGCGGACGAAATATCTCACGTGCAAATTGCCACGAAAGGATACGAGAGGAGCCAAGGAGAAGCGACTCTCGACGCAGAAGCTATTCTCAGGTCGTTGGTAACCTGGAATGGACAAGCATGGAAGCGGAACGGCGCGAGCTTGCAGCCTTTGTTAAAGGAACAATTAGCATTCTGCATACTGGGAATCTGGCAAAGGCGCGACATCCTGTCAGGAACGTTAAGAAAATGCCGAATGGTTGGCGGTTCGTTGCAACGTGGTGGCGATTTACATTTGCCCAGGGACAGAAAGCGGGGTCATCGCCGACCCATCTCCGATCTTCTCTATTTCCGGTTCCGTGTTTATGCGACAAATTGCTTCTGAAGGGTGAATTGAATTCTGTTTGTGGATGTTCTCGAACGTCGCGAAAACCTTTATAAACGGAAGAGAGCGCCGGCATTTTATCCGGCGGAGGAGGAAATTGCTGGCCTTGTTTTTCTGAAACTTTGTCGAAGTCTATCGAACTCTAATTCTATGGTAATCCCGAGCGAACGTACGACGTTTTAGACGAAGATTCAATTTCCACACCGTGCACGTATCGAACACGTAATGAAAAATGCCTTTTGTTCGTCGGAAAAAAAAAGGAATTTTAATGAGATGGTTTTCAAATTGCGGCCATTCTATCGAACCTAAGTGCCCCTCTCTCGCTCTCTGTCTCTCTCTCTATTTCTAGATTTTTCGAGCCTCGACGAGCGGTAATTTTTAGGCCGCGAATTCGCGCGGATAATCAGGATATCCGAATTCGATATCAGCTATATGAAAATTTGTATGGATTATCGAACGACCCAGCCTAGTAGCTTGCAACAGACTTCTATGGTTTGTGCTCACAGACCATTCTTAACGACATGTTTGTCTTTCGTACCGATCACGTTCTTTTGCATATTTCCGGTAGGATATATTGGGTCGGCGACTAAGTGATCGCGGATTGTGTCATTTGGTGGTATCGACAAAATCTGCAATCATTTAGTCGCCAATCCAATAAATAACAAAGTTCTATAAGAAAGCCGTGGAAAAGGTTTCATGCGTCTTACGAGTTAGAATAATTTTTTAACGGAATTTTCCGTTCACACCGTGAAAACCATAATGTTTTAGGCATGAAAGCTCGTGTTTAATACCGCAGTCTTTGCAATAGCGTAATTCATATTTCCAGGTTAATATGGAATAAATTATTCTTTGTACGAGTCCTTTAAAAGCGAATCTACGAGAGAATAAAGGTCCAATAAAATGTCGAAGATCTACTACCGAAAAATACGAATAACCAGAAGAATTATAGCCCGTTGGTTTTTACGACAAAAAGAAAGCTTTGAGAGATGTATCAAATATATTAGCGTAATGTTCGTTCCTAGCTGGATATTTGTGCATATTGCGCATACCGAAAGTAAATGGCACATACACTGTAAGTAACGAGAAACATTAAACTTCACTTTCATATCAAACTGCACAAACTTATCCATCAACATCGTACGACAAATTTTCTTAACCTCGAACCAAATAAGATGAAATTATTAGAACGCGGAACACAGGAAAATAAAAGGATACAAAAAATTGATTAAACGTTTCCGAAGCTACGTAATTATTTTTCGTTCTTCCGTCATTTACAAAGTCACGCGTCATTTTTGCTCATCGTTGCTGCGTACGTTTTAAGATGTGAACTATTGGACTAAAATACTACGAACATTAACTTATATACGGTTGACGTTAACGATAAGAGATTGTAAATGGAAATCGAGTGGCTACGAAAGGTGAAAGGTAATTCTTGCAAACTTAACGCCACGCTTCAAAAATCATCAATTATTCTCCGAACGACGTTTGCAATTTCATCCGCTGTACCGTCGCAGTTCTTCGCGCTAACAAGATCCGCGCTAACGTAACGACGCAAGTCGCAGGCGTATTCAATCCCACGGAACAAAAGCAAGGAGCAAGCAAAAACAAACAAAAAGGAAAATCGAAATCAAACAATCGTTGCAACTTTGCCAAGCAGTCGGTTGAAGCTGCGCCGGGACGACCCGATCAGGACAATCGAAACTTTCTTTATCGCGCGAAGGAAATTATTGTGAAGATCTAGCGAGCAAAGTTGCTGCGCCTCCTAGTACGCGCGCGATCTTCAGACCACGTTTCCGCCGTCACTTTTATTCGAAATATCGCGATTGGCACGGAAGGATTAAATTCACGAGCGCCCAGCTGCGTTGTTATTGAATAGCGTCGTAGCTGGCCTCGCATACCCTTTGATAAGGCTTGCTGAAGTGTTTGATGAGACGACCGGTCGTTAGACGAGTTTTCGAGGTTTCTATTTAAGTTGGCGCGTGCTCATGAACCGCGTCAACGTTCGCCGCGCACCGCGTCTTTCCGCCGCTTTCTCAATCTCCAGCTCTCTGACACCACATACGTCATAATTATCACGAGTTAAGATGTCCCGAGCATTTCTTTTTTCTTCTCCCAGACACCGTTCAGGAAACTAATTAGCTACCGCATAACGAGCGTCGCGCGAACAAAAAGAAGTCACGTAATTAGTCACCGCTAGGGACTCGAG